>NC_035440.2:63025435-63329230 GCF_002127325.2 Helianthus annuus | reverse complement strand
TGATTTTAAAAATTTCAAGTTTCAACTTAATGAACTTGTTTTAATTTCAGAAACATGATCAGCGTACTTAGATTTTGAAACTCAGCATTCAAACATCAGTTGTCGAAAATAAAGCAGAAATCAAAATCTTTTTGTAGTTTTCTGAAATATAAACCAGTAAAGAAATATTTACAAACAATATTTTTTGTTTGAGTTCGTGTCAGAGGATCATATCAGTTTATGACAAATCACTAGCACCGTTGAGCTTTTAACACTTTAAATTCTCAATGATTCACTTAGATTGTCAGTATACTGATCCACTTAAATTTTCACACAAAGTTCAATTGTTTCGAGATACGGAATTAGTGTTTTAAGGACTTAAACTTATTCGTGTGTCCCACCTCAGAATATACTCCCGTATCCATACTTCTATATTCAGTCTTACAGGTGAGTGTACACTAATGATATCTGTAAACGGGTAATGCGAGACCATGAGAGCTCAGGCTAGAACTTCCGTTCGTACAAAGAGATGATGGCTCGACTTTAGGTGTGTCCCGTTTGGGGATCTTTTCTTCAACAACACATGATTAGCATTTTGCAATGTTTCATCATTTTTTATGCTGAGGGTGAGCTTTAGAATTAAAGCAAGTGCAGAGCATTATACGAGGACTAGGCTATTGCTCCCGCAAAATCAGAAACCCAGGTATAATACCCCAGATATCATCACGCACAAAGACCTAGTATGTTAGAAATAGAAAGCCCTTCAAACAAGATTTCAGGGGTTACCTATATATCCGTGAGATGTTCCCCACGAAATAAGCAAGTATTTGATATTTAGGTTTATATCTCGAAAACAATCTACTAAACGTGTAAAAACCTACTGGCATATCATCAGTGACACTGTTTATCACATTTAAACATTTCATTTCTTTAGCGTACTGTGATTGTCTACTGATGTACTATCATTTCCTCTTTTTACACAAAAACTCAATTTTTGAATTTTATCATGTTTTTGGCTTTTTGAAATTTTCTAATGTTTTTGGAATTTTTGAAATTCTTACTCCCCCTAAAATTCAAAACATTTAAAGAAAATTTGACAACCCGATGTAGATAGCTTTGTCTCGCCATCCATTTTCTACTTCTCATGTACTAAATTGCAGAAAATATAACGTACCCCCATGATTTACAACACATTGATTTTTACAGTTTGAAAACCATTTTTCAATCTTGTGAAATTAATCATGTTTGTTCCGCCGTGAGGGTTTCGGCATATTCAATCAACATTTTTTTAAAAATTTTTGAATATTTTACAAATTTAAAAACAAACATATTTTTGATTTTTCAAATTTTTGACAAAATAAAAACATATTTTTGGTTTTTAAATTTTTCAATTTTTATGGTTTTTAGAAATATGGTTTATTTATGTACAGAAACTGATAAACTCCCTGTTCAACCAAACCAGGGTTCTGCAGCCTTCTCTTCCTGTGCCAGGCTGCTCATCAATTCTTTTTCTTGACAATCAAACTTCATGAGCACCTGCACATTCACAAAAACTCAATTACTTGAACAATTTAGCCCAGGTCTGTTTGACCTTAGGCATTTCAACACAATAAGTTTCATTCAATGATGGAAAATCTTTGTCATCTTGTACAAAAACTTTTTCATCTTTGACTTTGACTTTTTCTTCATTCACAGAAGTCACTTGTTTCTTAATCACCCAGTTTTGTCCTTTCGAAGCACTTCTTTTGTAAAATCGTGACTCGTTTTGATTATTTTGATTTTGAACAACTTTTGATTTCCAAAATTGACTTGGTTTTGTCATATCAACCGATGTTTGCCAACTTTGTGTTATTCTGATTCTGGGTGTGTAAGAATTCTAGGTTTATCTTGAATCAGACCTGGTCTGTTTTGGTTTCCAAGTTTGATTCGAAGCAAACTTGTTTGTGTTGTACCTCCAAGTTTGTTTGGAATCAAATCTGGTAGGCTTTTGTTTCTCAACCTCAGATTTCTGTTTTTCAACATCAACAGGCTTTGGGTTTGGACACTTTCGTGCAAGATGCCCAATTTTATCACATTTAAAACAAGTTTTCTTCGAAACATCCTTAGCCTGTTGTTGTTGCTTTTTCTGAGCATAGAACTCTTCATTAGACTGTGGTCTAAATTGGAGTTCTTTCTCTTCTTCCGGACTTTTCCCGTGAACGAAATTCATTTTCTTTTGAAAATTTTGCTTTTCAAACTTTTTATTTTGATTATGTTTCTTTTTATAACCTAACCCAGCCTTCATGTTCTTCTTTTTATAGCTTGGTTTGTTATAAAAAAGTTTTCTTGCTTTTCCCAGCAAATTTTGAAATTTCTGACTTTTCGATCTCAACCAGTTTAAACACTTTGTCAATTTTATCTGCTATCACATTCTGAATCGGGAACTCGTTATCTGAGAATAATTTGTCCAATCCAATCATGGTATAAGCCAATCCTTTTGGATCATCATTCACAACTTTCTCAGATTTTGACTGTTTAAGATAGCCATCATGAAAATTTCCCTCATTTTCATCCTGTGATACAGACTTACCTTTGGTAGACTCATCTTTCAAAACACTTTTAACAACCTTACTTACCACCTCTGAATCATCAGCTTCATCAGATTTGGCGTAAGTCACATCGATACTTTAAGGTAATTGGTCAACTATGTTCAGACCTTTTGCCACCTTTTCTTCATCATAAAAAATATAATTGTTTCTCAATGGTGGAGGTACCTGATGATATTTTGAACCAATACCTTTTTTATTCTTGTCAGTATCTTTGTCATCTGGTGTAATGTTGAAAATGCGTTCGAGAATGTACGAAGAGTTATGATAACTTTGAAGTTTTGTAACAATCTTTTCTTTTTCAACCAAAACTTGTTTGAGATTAGCAACTTCAGCAACACATTTGTTTAATTCAAGTTGCTTTTCTTTAAACTTTCTCTCATACAGTTCTTTGGTTGTTAAAGTTTCAGACAATCTTTCGTCAAAACATTTAACTTGTCTCTTCAAAGTATCATAAGCTTCTTGTACTCTCTGACTTGACCATTTCAAATTATCATACTCTTTTTGAAAATCTTGAAAATTATTTTCTTTTTCAACACAACCAACACATTTTGCTGTACACATTTCTTTCAGAATCTCATTTTCTTTTTCAAAATCTTGACATTTCTGTGTCAGCTTTTCAACCATTTGTTTCAACATTTCTTCTTTTTCAATCATTTCTTTACATTTTATTTTGAAAACATTTTCAAGTTTAATTGTTTCAATATCTTTTGTTTTTATTATTTCATCTTTTTCGGTACAGGCTTTGCATATTTCTATGCAATTCCTGCACTTGTTTTCAATTTTATCAACAGTTTCAGCATTTGATAAATTAGAAGATTCATTTACCTCAGTTTCTTTCAGCACCGATGATTCTTCTGTTTCAACTTTCTGATCTTCTTCTTTCTTCTTTTCTTCTTCCATCTTCTGTTCTTCTTCAACATCATTCTTTGCTAGAATCTTCACCTCTTCTACCAGCCTTTTCAACTCTTCTTCTTTCCTCCTCTTCATTTCTACCACCTTTGGCAGACTTGCTTCAAAAATTTCTTTTATTTTGTTCAACAGATCAGCCTCATAACCTTTTTCAGATAACCTTCTTGTATTATGAGTGTCCTGATCTGGAAAAATACTTGTTACTGCATCAAAATCCACCTTTGATGGATCAACCACTGGATTGCCCTGTGGATCCATATAACATTCCAATTCGGCATTCCATCTTTTGGATCTCCAAGCTTCTTTGAATGGAGCACTCAATTTGCTGATCTCATATCGAGCACTGTCTTTTCGCCACCAATTATCATATTCCAAATCTACAAATGCGAATTGTGACAACTGTGCTCTGTAATCGATGTTCGATGTAAAACAATGATGATTATTAATAAAACAATGTGCTTTGGTGTTATTATATGTGTTTTAGTGTTATTTTGTGTGTATTTGTGTTTGGTGATTTTGCAATTTGATTAGATTCCAATTTCAAGCTCTAAATCGCTTTCTAGAAGGTTATACGCGCACTGATGCGTAAATATAACCAGTTTAATGCAACAAACACTCCAGAATAGTGAAATAGGCTTAACATACCTTAAATAACCTCCACATAACTAAGAAATAAGTTTTGGATGGTTTGGTGTGTTAAAATCAACTTTGTTCGATCGCAGGGACTATTTGTGTCAAACTGCGAAACTATACCGATTTGTGTAGTAACGAACACTCCGGAACTTGATCATAAGTTAGACATACCATAAATATCCTTTACATAGCTTAGAAATAGGCTTTGAAGGGTTCGGTATGCTAAAATAAACTTTATTGATCAATAGGGACTAAAAGCGTCAAAAAGTGCACAAGTTTGCATTTTCGCGCATATCTTACGTTCTGAATAGATCCGGACATCCAAAAATTTATGTAATCATTAAACTATTTTATTTTAGTGATGGGCATGATAAAATTCCATTCTTCGCTTAATTTGGATCGTTTTTGCGTTCGTTACGACTTCCGTCGTAATTAACCGAACAACGCAACCGTACGACCAAACGAACCGACATCCGAGATATTTTTGAGCATGTTTTGAGTTCCCTATACTTTAGCTTCATTTTAGAGCCTTGAAATGAGGTTAACGGGGCTTAAACGTGTCAAAAATGAGCCGAAATGCAAGTTTTACAAGTTTAGGGGCTAAATTGTCATTTTATGAAAGTGCTGGTCTGCAGGTCTTTTACGGACCGTATGGGCATGTGCTTACGGTCCGTAAGCAGTCCCCAGATCAGCAGAAATGCAGAAACATTGAATCTGGTCCATTCCACTTGTTCCAATGGTTTTTACCCCTTGAATTACACACTATGGGCTGGTATTTGATGTCCCCATGGTATTCAAAACCTTGTGCCCAAGTGTAAGGCCAAGATCATTCCCTTTTCTCCAAGAAATGATCCTAATGGTTGTGAAATTACTATAAATAGCAAGGCCCTCTTGCTCATTTCTTCACACTTGATCTTAAATCAGCTCTAAGTTGGAGTGTTTGCACTTCATACCTGAGCTATTTTAGATCAAACATCCTTCTTGGACCCTTTATAAGTCCTCTTCTTGCTTGTTCTTGTATTTCAAGCATGAAAGTCAAACAAATTTGACTTTCAGCTTTGACCAAGTCAATGGTCAACACAAAGTTTTGTTGAACTTTGCAGCGTGAGCGTAATCACGATAGTTATAGTCCCTTGTGACTATACCTACTGATTACCACGTTGACTAGGCGTAGTGACGAGTCGTAGTTTCGGCCAAAATGCGTGTTTATGCGTATTTTGTAACCAAACTACTCTAGGGTATCAAAACCGTTTGTTTTGATATCAAAACCTGTTCTCTAACTTAACTAAACATGTTCTAGCATGTTTAGCTCGTCACTTTTAGTTTGGTGCTTGTGTAGAGTCGTAAGTCAAGCGGACTAAACACCCACTTAGACTTTCGAACACGACCCGTTTGGTCGATCGTTAGGATCCGACCAAACATGTTTAGTGACCATAGTAGCATAGGGAATAACCTTCCGAGGTTATACCTTATGGTCACTTAGGTTTAATTAATCGCATGATAGGTAGTTTATATGCCTTTGGTAAATTACCAAAATACCCTTTTCATACATAATTGGTAATTATGCATATGTAACCTAAACTTTTGACACGTAACTGATTATGTAACATAATTAAACATGTATGGGCATATAATACTTGTCATAGGACTAGTTAGACGTCTTGAACGCACTTTTGCGCGCACGACACGTTAAAGTAGCGTGAGCTACCTTAATGGGTCGCAATGGGTCGAAAGCACTTAGGTTAGGTTCCGATTTAGAATGTAGGCTTTGTTAAACCATATCACATGAGTTCCAACACTCATTTGGTTTACAAGACCTCATTCTGTCCAATGTTCCGATTTAGGCGTCTATTGTTTGACTAGTGATTCGATTACTAGGTGCTGTTTGATTTCTCTGGTTTGCTCGAGTTTGTTGAAGTTCTATTTGATTGAGGATACTTTGCACTCCATGTGAGTACATAGTTCCCCTATTTTTCTGTTTTCAATTGTTTTGGGGTGTTTCATATGTGCTAAATGTTTTCAAGGTTTTAACGATGGTTTACAAAACGATTTTTCGATATTATAACGATGATTTCAAAAACGATTAAGATGGTTTATACTAAACTAATAACGATTTCAATAAAGTGAACAAAACTTGTTGGTTGTAGTTACTTAACAAATGACATTCATTAATTTTGGCCCAACCGACCAGTATTAGGTTATGGTACCATAGGATCTGACAAATCCCGTTACTTTACTACACCCATGGTTATGTGTGGGGGCTGTGGGTAGCGACTGAATCTGATGTTTGTTAATTTACCCTTTGGTGGTTTATTAATGCGAGAACGAGATAGTCGAGTAACGAAGGTTTGAATGTTATTAGCGAGGCGACCACGGATAGTTTTCACACTTAAAACGAGGACGATTTAAACGATTTGAACGATTTAACGATTTGGAAACGATTCATACAGGATTAAACGAATTTGATAAACGATTGGTTTTTGGTTAAGTGTTTAGATAACGGGACGGGGGTAATATGGTGAAAACATGGTAGATACGCCGCTGGTACTTCTTATATATAAGTGTTTTCAACATATTACATACCGTGGCATTATTTAGTTCACTTAGGTAAACGATTTTGGAACGATATCACACAAACGAGGTTTTCGAAATGATATAAACCATACGAATTTTTAACGAGTTTTACAAGATGTTTTACCAAGTTGGTTTTCTAAAACAAAATGTTTTTGGGGTTAAGAATCATGGCTACGAGATTTTATAAACTATAATCAACTTGATTTGAGTTGGTTAACTATGTTGCAATACACTTTTCAAAACAAGGTTTGTATTTTGACTCTTGTAGTCTAATAAAGTACTGCAACATGTAAACGAAGCCATGATTCCGATACTCTTATAAAACCTATGTACTCGCCAGCATTTCTTTGCTAACTTTATTTTCACATATGTTTCAGGTGTTGATGCTTGAAGATGATTACTAGGATGCATGAGTCACATAGGATCTGGACGAGGCCTTAGTGACATAATAACAATATTAGTCGTTATGTAACTCGTTTGTTTTGTGTTAAAACAATGTAAATTACTTAGTGAATCAATAAAATGAAACTTTTTGTATCCATGGTTGTGAAACAATAATTCTGTTGCAACACTCCCCGACGTTTCCGCCGCGGTTTTGTTGTTTTAACGCGGTCGGGGTGTGACACGAATCCAACATAATCTTCTTCAGGAAGAGTTTCACTCCAGTCATAACCGTCATCGTCTTGAGTAACTGCCATCGCCCTAGATCTTTCCTTTGACGACCCTCCATCGATTTGTTTCTGATTCACATTTGATGATCCACTGTTGCTATGATAAATTGCTTTCTTGTAATAATCATCTCTGAATGCATTCGTGGGTTCGTCAGTTTCCCTGTTTGTACACTCTCTCTTGAAGTGTCCTTTCTGTTTGCATTTGAAACAGGTAACTTTTGCCTTATCAAACCCCAATTTCGAATCAGCAGATCCCAAAGACGATCTTCCAGTGATCTCCATGAAGCGTTGTGCTCTCCTCATTGTGCTAGCCATGCACCATTTAATATCCATTAGCTTCATCTCCTCTGGGTCGATCTGATCATAATCTTCCTTTGTCATTTTTGGGTTTCCAACTTTTCCCGCGATCAGACTTTCGTACGATTCCAGGACAGATGCTAAGAACATCATTTGTTGCTTGGCAGCTTCTGCATTCAGACTTTAAGAGTTTTTCAGATCTATGGCGATATTGTACTGAAATATGTTCGGATTTGATGAATTTGACCCAATTGAGTGATAACCCGGATCTCTTGAAGAACTTTGCTGAGGTGAATCCCTTAAGCTTCCAGCACTAAATCCCGTTTTTGACTTTTGATCAAACATGTTTCCTCTGTAGTATAAATCAATATTTTGTTTATACAGCTGGCCTCCCATTTTGTTTTGTCTCCTGATTTCTAGATCATGCCCCTCAAGTTTCTCAATCAGCCAGTCTAGAGTCACCTTGCTCATATCATTGCTTTTTTTGAGAATCATGACATAGTGTAACCAGTTGTCTTTATTTGGAACAGCTTCTATCAACCTATCAATTATCTCTTCGTTAACTTTTGACACACCAACTCTCTTCATTTCAAGTTTAAGGTGAACGAATTTTTCAATAATTTGTGGAACTGTTTCATCTTTCAAACAAGTAAACAAATCAAATTCTTTTTTCAATAACGAACGCTTGTTTTTAATAATCAGCTCACCACCAGTACATTTTCTTTCTAAAGCTTCCCACAAACCCTTTGATGTTTTCTCATGTTCAAGTAGTGAAATAATGTCTTCTCTCACTGACTGATGTAACAATGTATTCATTTTATATTCAGCTACAACATTTTTTAAATCTCTTTCTGTGAACTCTTCTTCGGTTAATAACTCTCCTCCTTCTTTTGTTGGTTTTTTATATTCTTGTTTTAATTTTAACCAACTTTCAGGTGCAAAAGCTTTTACCCAACCCTCAAACCGATTTTTCCACCAGTTATAATCTTCAACATTCATTAATTTCGTTGGTTTATGTTGGTTTCCGTATATATTGTCATATTTCAAACTATCTGAAATCTCTTTCGAGTAATCTCTTGTTTCGGATCTTCTTTTGGATGATTCTAACGTGAAAGCATTATAAAACATGTTGTAAAATTCTTCACCACCGCTTGACATCTTCAAACAAATTCTTGATATTTGCACTTTTTGAATTACCTGCAAACGATTCACACAAATGATCAGATAAAAACGATATATTAGATAGTAACACTCAATAAAATGTGAAATAACACTTGATTGAATGTGAAATGACAGGTATTGATGCTGTCTGATCGGTTGGGATAAGATGCTGTCCGATCGAGTAGCTCGTTGACTATTTGACTTAAACAATGAACTTTGAATTTCAAAAAAGAAATCACATGCAAACAATTTCAAATGGCCGACAATCAACAAATCAACTTGAATTCTATTGGGCCTCACTTTGTGGATTTACATGAAGCACATGATGATCATTAAATTCCTGACAAACTTTTAATGCAGTTGATAATCTTGTGTATTATTTAAACATGGCCGGCAATTGATTAAATGTCCCTTTTAATGATTCACGTGAACTTATTTAAAAGCTGACAACCTTTATTTGCCATACATTTTAATTAGGCCGAGATATAGAGAATCACATGCACAATTACATGAATCTGAACAATTTAAGTATTGATTGGGTCGTCCACCTGAATGAAACAAATTGATACACTGTAATAGACCTGACACTAAGCACTTTAACCCATATGACACGGATTGTTGACCATTCGGACAGGAGGTTGATCGATCGGACAAAATGCTGGTCGATCGGAGAGGGTGCTGGTCGATCGGACAGGGTGCTGGTCGATCGGACAGAGTGATGGTCGCTCGGACAGGGTGCCGGTCTATCGGTTGGCAAGTCAACAAAGTCAACTGACTTAAATAAATTTGCAATAGACTGTATGGGACAAAGGATCGGACTGCTGTCCGTTCGGTCAGCAGTCAACTAGTCAACAATAATGAAATATGCTGAAATGAAATTAGTGGAACTTTGGTTCGAACAGCTGTCCGTTCGAACAACTGTCCGATCGATTGGCATCCAATAGTTCATGAACAGCAACATTCAACATCTTTTTAACTTTTTCGATCAAAAAATCTTATATTTCTCTCAAACGGCTTAGAATTAGATTCTGAAAATTTGTAGGCTTGTAGATCAGATGTTTTCGCATAACATATCCAAAAATTAGCAATTTTGAAGCGTTAACACCCGTTTAATTTGGCAATTTTTAGTTAAAACGTGAAGAACAAGAAAAATATGAAAAATTTGACAAATCTGGATGTTTTTGGCTCTGAATCTGATCAAATCTTGAACAATTCTGTGACAACTCGAATTTCCAAGATTTTCCTACTTAGCATTTATTGCACGTTCATTTATTATTTAGTTGTTTACTTGCACAATTGATTGCTTTGAAAGTGTATACGTTTGATGCAATGAAACGGTATTATGTGATTATATATATATGGTTATGTGTTAATTGTGAAAGAATTGCCAAATGCATAAACTTGGTGGTGAAACTGTGAAATTGTTGTGAGATGTGGTGCTTGTGTAAAATGTAATAATTAAGGGTGTGTAGAGTGATTAGTGAAACTTTAACAACTTAAAACCCTAATCTTTTTCCCTAATCATTCACTAATCATCACAAGAATCAAAACACGTACCCTCACATCCTCTAATCCTCTCTACAACCATCTTCTCATCACTCTTGGTTTCACAAGTCTTTTGCATCAAGTTTAATCCTTCAATCCATTTAGAATCAATCAAGGTAATTGCTTGATCATTATTTATTGATTGTTTGATTGTCATCTATTCTTGATTCTTGTAGCATGTGTAAACCCTAGTTTTCATATAATATTCTGTGTTTTTAATTTGATTCAGAAACATTGTGATGATGATGATGATTAGTTACATTCTTGATAGATGGTTCTTGGGATGATTGTTGATTGTTAAGTACCAGTTGATTGATTTTGATCTTGCATTGTGTAAATCATGAACTAGGGTTTGGAATGAGGGTTGAAACGTAACTGTTGTAGAAGAAACGTAACTGTGAACTTGAAATACTCGTATGATTGATTTAGTTGTCTGAGTTTATGATGATCATAGTTATCCGAGTTTCTTATACATGTAAAGGTCCGATGTTTACTTCATTTTAATGATAGTCCGAAGTTTAGTGCACATCACATGATCCGAGTTTGAACAATACATTATGGTCCGAGTTTATCATGAACTTTTGGTCCGAGCTTGTAGTGAGACATCATGGTCCGAGTTTAAGGGGGGGACTATATGTCCGAGTTTCAAGCGTGAAACCCTCCCCCCACTTAGTCCGAGCTTTAGGTGGTAAAGCCTTGTGTCCGAGGTAAAAGGGGAAGCCCCCCCATGTCCGACCTTTTGAGCTCTACCTCTTTAGGTCCGAGTTTAGAACCCCCCTAACCCTAGTCCGACTTTTTAGACTTGTTGTCCGACCTTCACTCACCACTAAGGTCCGAGGTTATTAAAGTGAGCATGTCCGAGCATTTCAAAGATCAGGAGGTCCGACTTTTTAATCACCCACCATTAGTCCGACTTTTATGATAGACAAGGAGGGGGTCCGACTTTTTAAAGCTCTCATGGTCCGAAATTGTTAAGGTTATGTTGTCTGAGTTTTGTTAAAGAAAGGTTAAGTCCGACTTCTTGTATAACACAAAGGGATCAGAACCTTAGTTCAATTAAAGTGGTTCGTAATTTTAATAAGATACATGTAGTCCAACTTTCATGCTTATACTTGTTGTCCGAGTGTTGGCCTGATATGATATGATGTTAACCCTGTGATCTACTCGTAAACCTGTTAAGTATGCAAGGCAGTAGAGCATGTAAACCATTGATAAGTTACTAAGCTGTTAACTCTAATTGTTCGTTAACTCTGTTAGTTAACTTGTACCGTTAAGCTATTATTCCTGTTCCATGTGTTAACTGTGTTAAGTGTTAACCATGTTAAGTGTATCAGTTCTGCGAAAAACATGTTATTTTGCTAAGTATGTTGATCTTGTTAAACATGACGACCCTGTTAATTGTGTTACTGAATAACCCTGTTCGTATTAACCAAGAACTCTATCGTATGTGATACGTGATGTTGACTGTGAAATGCTTTATGATATGGATTACCTGCGTATTAATACGAACATGAACTGATTTATTACACGTGCACACAATAGGACTTGACTGATTACTTGTGAGTGCATAACATAGCATACCGAGCAAACCAAGGTGAGTTCACACAGCCAAGGCATGGGGTTCCCAGGGTGGGAATGGGATTGGATTACTTTACTGTACATACTCAGTTGATAGAACCTAACGATAAGGATACGACTAGACTAGTAACACTTATTGAACTGATCTTCGCACACCTGCCAAGGGTTGGCCGCGATATTATGACTGACTTCGCACACCTGCCTTTGGAAGGCCGCGAACTGTAATTTCTTAGTCTTCGCACACCTGCCTGGTAGGCCGCGATACAGGTAAACCTAGTCTAGAATACTCGGGAGGAACATCCCCTAATATCTTCGCACACCTGCCTGGGAGGCCGTGATGGAAACTAATACGATACATGACATAACGAACGAACATACTACTACGCACACTATACTATTACTGAACTGTAAACTGTGAACTCGCTCAACTAGTTTGTTGATCCTCTGTTACATGCCTTGCAGGTCGTTAGATACATGGAGCTTGCACAGGGAGGAGCAGGTCGTTGTGGAGCATGGATTATGTGTTGAAACTTATTGAACTTATGTTACACATTTGGGTTTTCATACTTATGTTTTGAACACCTATCGTATTGAATGATTGGTTTACATTTATTATACTTGATAGTAATTACATGTTCGATATGATTGGTGGCTTGATCCTGGTCAGTCACGCTCCCAAGCGGTGATACTCCTCAGGTGGATTTTGGGGGTGTGACAGATTGGTATCAGAGCCATTGGTTATAGAGAACTTGGTTTTAATATGGGAAAACGTTTTTATTAAAACCAGACTATAACCAGAACAGTGCTCTCAAACGATCCACAACGACGCTTCGCTCCACGTGCAAGACTCGACATACTAGGTAATAAGGTTTATGTTTATTACCTGCTTGCTAGAACTGCATAGAACTTTGCACGTAGTATGCTTACATTACTTTGCTCACTACTTGTTATTGCTTAAGAACACCTATGTGCTTACACTCTTCTGTCATCGCACTATTCGCGAACCTTTCTCACTTATGTTGCCTTTGATGTGAAGATCAATGGCTGGACGAATTAACATGACTCAAGCCCAGCTAGAGGCTCTCGTTCAAGCTCAAGTTGCTGCGGCACTTGCAGCTGCTCAAGCAGGTAGTATACCCTGCAGTATAGGCACACACTAGGATCCTTAGATCCTACATTAACTCTCGTATTTAACTTTGTCCTATTCGTACACAATAGGTCAACACGCGCAGCAGCCTGTCTGCACTTTCAAGAACTTCATGGACTGTCGTCCAAGCTCATTCAGTGGGCACCGAGGGGGCAGTGGGACTCCTCCATTGGTTTGAGAAACTAGAATCCGTGTTCGAAATGTGTGAATGCCCTGAGGCTCGCAGGGTTAAGTACGCCACTGGCACTTTGGAAGGAATCGCGTTGACTTGGTGGAACGCGCAAGTACAGATCCTAGGGTTGGCAGCTGCTAACGCCACACCCTGGAACGATTTTAAGGAACTTATCAAAAGGGAATATTGCACGCGTGAAGACATTCACAAGTTAGAAGACGAGCTATATAACTTGAAAATGGTTGGGTCAGAGATCGAAGCCTATACCAAACGGTCGAATGAACTGGCCGTGCTATGCCCAACTATGGTGGACCCTCCAGTGAAACGTATTGAGTTGTATCTCAAGGGTTTGGCGCCAGAGATCCAGAGCCATGTGACATCGGCTAATCTTGATAATATCCAGGCTATTCAGCGCCTTGCTCATCGTATTACAGATCAGGCAGTGGACCAGAACAGGCTGCCAAAACGTGTCAAGGTTACTGCTACTGCTGTCGCTGCTGCTGCTACTCCCAGTGACAACAAGAGGAAATGGGAGGGGGATTCCAGCAAGGGATCAGTTTCTGTTCAGTCTTAGCAGCGCAAGACAAATGACTACCAGAATTCGAGTCAGCAATCATCTGGCAGTCAGGGGCAGGGTGGATATCGGGGAATTCACCCACTGTGTAATAAGTGCAACAGACACCACAGCGGAAGATGTCGCAGGGAACGTTGTCAAAGATGCCTCAAGATGGGTCATGAGGCTAAGGATTGTAGAAGCTCTCGGCCAGCAAATCAGAACCAGCAACTCCCACCGCCAGCTCCACAGAACCAGCACCAGCAGCCACAGCGTGGAAACCGGGGATGTTTCCAGTGTGGGGCTGAAGGCCACTACAAGCGCGATTGCCCTCAGTTGAAACAGAATCAGAACCACAACAATAACCAGGGCAACGGGAACAACAACAACAACGGGGGAAACAACAACAACAATGGCAACGAGGCAAGAGGTCGAGTTTTCGTGTTAGGACGAGGAGACACAATGAACGATATTTGAACTTATAACTTATCTTGGGTTTTCATTATTATGTTTACGCTACTCAAACAAAGTTTGGCTCGAACATTAATCGTGTTGGGTTTTATGAATTATTTTACATATTATATTTTATGTTTGGTATGATGGATGGTTTGATATTATTGAACGCACCTGCCGTATTTATGGACCTTACGAACAGGGTATGCAAACCCTATCTTGACAAGTTCGTCATCGTCTTCATCGACGACATTCTGATCTACTCCAAGAGTCAGGAGGAGCACGAGCAGCACTTACGTCTTATCTTGGAACTGCTACGAAAGGAACAACTGTACGCAAAGTTTTCTAAATGCGACTTCTGGCTTCATGAAGTCCACTTTCTAGGCTATGTGGTGAACAGTGATGGGATTCATGTCGATCCATCCAAGGTAGATTCGATCATGAACTGGCCTGCACCGCGTACACCGACGGAAATACGCCAATTCTTGGGTTTGGCGGGGTATTACAGACGACTCATTAAAGACTTTTCGAAGATCGCGCAGCCGCTTACTATGCTGACACAGAAAGGTGTCACCTACCGTTGGGGAGATTCCCAAGAGACCGCTTTTCAGTACCTAAAGGATAGGCTTTGCAGTGCACCTATTCTCTCATTGCCGGAGGGCACGGAAGATTTCGTGGTCTATTGTGACGCATCGATACAGGGTCTTGGTTGCGTATTGATGCAACGGGATAAGGTTATCGCTTACGCTTCGCGGCAACTAAAGATTCATGAACGGAACTACACGACGCACGATTTAGAGCTGGGAGCTGTTGTTTTCGCGCTTAAGATATGGCGACACTACCTGTACGGTACCAGGTGCACGATTTACACCGATCACAGGAGTCTCGAGCATATTCTTAAGCAAAAGGATTTGAACATGCGTCAACGGAGATGGGTTGAACTACTGAACGACTACGAATGCGCCATCAAGTACCATCCAGGCAAGGCCAATGTTGTGGCTGACGCCCTCAGTCGAAAGGACACTCTACCTAAGCGCGTGCGAGCGCTACAGCTTACTATTCAGTCCAGTCTTCCTGCACAGATACGAGCTGCTCAGATAGAAGCATTGAAATCCGAAAACGTCATGGCTGAAGCCTTACGCGGTTCAAGGCAACGAATGGAACAAAAGGAAGACGGCGCCTACTATGTATCGGGGCGTATTTGGGTCCCACTTTATGGCGGTTTACGAGAGCTTGTGATGGACGAAGCACACAAGTCTCGCTTGTGACAACTCGTACTTTACCGTCTCGTACATTACGTGTAACCATTGAACTAATGTGAATTATGTGATTAAGTTGTGTGATCGAATGTTATGTGCTATATAATTTCATAAGAATGTGTACGTTACTACTTGAACCGAATGCCCAACCGGACACAAACCCACTCGGTCCATGTAATGGACCCGAGATCACAAACCGGCCCAAGTGAGGCTTCGGCCCACTTCCCATATACGTAATTACATACACACAACTAGGGTTTTTAGTTTTCAATCTTGGCAACCAAGTAGCACACACAAACTCTCTCTCTTTCCTGCTCGAACCCGACGGCACAAGACACAAGAAGATTATCGTCCCTCTCTTTGATTTCCAATCGGTTAGTATATTTGATTTTGTTCATGTATGGTTCGTGTGGTACTGCTTGTTGTTTACCGAATGATATGCTTGAATGAGTATTGATGTTGATGATTGGTTTATAGTGCTTTGTTAAGTCAACCCTCATATATGTTCACATAAATCGGATTGTACGACATAATCTAGTTAAGTGTAGATTGTTAATCGGCTGCCATGATATGCAATTCGGATTGTTAACGTGTTCATATGAATCGGATGAGAACTAGATGTAATCTGTTGTTATGCTAAATGATTCGGATGGAACTTGTGGATGTGCTAAGTAAATTGGGCTAGGTAATTAGTCACGGTTACATGTTCACATAAATAGATTATTGTTCATATGTATGCTGTTCATATTGATCATATTAGGGTTCTTGAATAAGTGACGGATATGCACTTGTTTGACC
Organism: Helianthus annuus; assembly: GCF_002127325.2. Lineage (NCBI taxonomy): Eukaryota > Viridiplantae > Streptophyta > Magnoliopsida > Asterales > Asteraceae > Helianthus > Helianthus annuus. The sequence goes on along the minus strand of NC_035440.2, from coordinate 63,312,913 downwards.
GATAATTGCCATATTATGAAACTGATAAAGGTTGGTAATTGATGATAATTGTCATGTTTGATCTGATTTCGAAACTGCCTTAGATGTTTGCTAGAATCACGGATAAGTCAATGCAGGAATTATGGAATTCAGTTACACACACGGTTGCGACTCAGATTGCGAGTCGAAACCTCGTGGTCACGACTCGAGACCACAAACAGCACCAGCCGAGACCACAGTTGCGAGTCCCGTTGCGACTCGTAACCAGACCATGATGAACCGAGATCACCATTGCGACTCGCAACCAGCTGTTGCGACTCGTAATCTCCGGTTGCGACTCGAGACCTCCGTTGCGACTCGAGACCATCAATTACATGCACACTGTTTGGGCCTCCACTGTCACGGGCCCAATCTTATGACTGCTATTTTATTGGACCGCTTATCTGTTTGGGCCGAACACTTGGATTCTGTTTAACTGATTGTTATTGGGCTGCTTATGTTAATTGGGCCGACTACTTGGACTCGTTACTTGATATAAACTGCTGATACGTTTATATGATTTGTCATGATCATACTTGATACCATACGTGATACAAACGTGCTACATACGAACCTAACTTGCATAGTAACCATGATAGGACGTGGTTGATTCCTTACTTGTATACTTGAGCATTATACTGTCTGCCGAGCAAACCCAGGTGAGTTCACACTCCTACTAAGGCATGGGATTCCCGGGTCGTGGGAATGGGATAAAGGTTACAATCGACTAAGAACGTACATATGCTTTCCTAGACTATCACCTACCATGGTCCTCGGATGTCAGGACGGTTCCGTAGGTTAGGATAACACCTACGTGGTCATATGCCATTACTGCCTCGGATGTCAGGCACGCACGTAAAACCTACGTGTACGCATTACTTACTTCTATCCTCGGTACAAAGGATACGTACGTGAAACCCACGTACACCCCCGCGTCTCCTATCCTCGGTTATGAAGGATACGTACGTAAAACCTACGTACACCCCATACGCGCTACTGTTCTCGGAAGAAGAACAGGGATGATACGAGTAGTTGATACGAATAGTCTAGTGGTCACATAACATGGGAAGCCCCCACCTATATAACTTACTATTGGCCCAGTAGAGCCACCCTTTACTTACTGTTACGCACTTACTTACTGTGAACTCGCTCAACTAGTTGTTGATCATTCTGTTACATGCCTTGCAGATCATTAGGTACTTGGAGCTTGCACAAAGAGGAGCCGGTCGTTGTGGACGAGGATCGTATTACTTTGATTTGACACTTATGACATTTCAGTATTTTAACTTGGGTTTATAACAATGCTTCCGCTACTTAAACAATATTTGGTTTTGAAACATCGATCATGTCATGATGAACTACTTAATGACTTTTATTATTATTAAATGCTATGTTTGATATGATTGATGGCTTGATCCTGGTCACGTCACGCTCCCAAGCGGTGGTATTCCGCGTGTGGATTTTGGGGGTGTGACAGATTGGTATCAGAGCCATTGGTTATAGAGAACTTGGTTCTAATATGGGAAAACGTTTTTATTAAAACCGGACTATAACCAGAACAGTGTTCTCAACGATCCACAACGACGCTTCGCTCCACGTGCAAGACTCGACATTTTAGGTAATAAGGTTTATGTTTATTGCCTACTTGCTAGAATTACTTAGAACTTTGCTCGTGGTATGCTTAGACTACAATGCTCACTATTTGCTATTGCTTAAGAACCCTTACGTGTTTACGCTTTTCTGTCATCGCACTATTCGCGAACTTTTCTCACCTATTTCGCCTTTGACATGAAGATCAATGGCTGGAAGAATTAACATGACACAAGCCCAGTTAGAGGCTCTTGTGCAAGCCCAAGTTGCTGCGGCAGTTGCAGCAGTTCAAGCAGGTAGTATATCCTGCAGTATAGGCACACACTAGGATCCCTAGATCCTACTTTCACTCTTGTATTTAACTTCGTCCTATTCATACACAATAGGTCAACACGCGCAGCAGCCTGTCTGCACTTTCAAGAACTTCATGGACTGTCGTCCAAACTCTTTCAGCGGCACAGAAGGAGCGGTTGGACTCCTCCACTGGTTCGAGAAGCTAGAATCAGTATTCGAGATGTGCGAGTGCCCTGAAGCTCGCAAGGTCAAGTTTGCTACTGGCACCTTGGAAGGAATCGCGCTAACCTAGTGGAACGCGCAGGTGCAGGTTCTTGGGTTGGCAGCTGCTAACGCCACCCCATGGAACGATTTTAAGGAACTCATCAAGCGTGAGTATTGCACGCGTGAAGATATTCACAAGCTAGAAGACGAGCTGTACAATCTGAAAATGGTTGGGTCAGAGATCGAAGCGTATACTAAACGGTCGAACGAGCTGGCCGTTCTGTGTCCAACTATGGTGGACCCTCCCTACAAGCGCATTGAGTTGTATCTCAAGGGATTGGCGCCAGAAATTCAGAGCCACGTGACGTCGGCTAACCTCGAAAACATCCAGGAAATCCAACGCCTCGCTCATCGCATCACCGACCAGGCAGTGGATCAGAATAAACTGCCTAAGTGTGTCAGCGCTACTACTACAGTCACTCCTTCAGCTACTCCCGTTACCCTCAGTGACAACAAGAGGAAATGGGAGGGGGATTCAAGCAAAGCATCAGTTTCGGGTCAGTCCCAGAATCAGCAGCGAAAGACTGACAACTATCAAAGCCCTAACCAGCAGTCGTCAGGTAGCCACAGGCAGGGTGGATATCGCGGAAATCTTCCAAAGTGCAACAACTGCAACAAACACCACAACGGTCAGTGTAACAAGGGTCGTTGTCAAAGATGCCTCAAGATGGGTCACGAGGCCAAAGACTGTAGAAGCCTTCGTCCTGCGAACCAAAATCAGCAGCAGCCTCACGCTCAGCCCAACCAACAATAGGGCAACAAAGGATGCTACAATTGTGGTGCTGAAGGCCACATCAAGAGACACTGCCCACAGCTCAACAGGAACCAGAACAACAACAACAACAATCAGGGCAATGGCAACAACAACAATGGGGGAAACAACAACGGCAACGAGGCAAGGGGCCGTGCATTCGTACTAGGTCGTGGCGACGCAGTGAACGATCCCAACGTTGTGATGGGTAAGTTTCTCCTCGACAATATTTACGTTACTGTTTTGTTTGATTCGGGTGCGGATACAAGCTATATGTCTGTGAAAATGTGTCAACTGTTAAAACGTGCACCAACACTTTTACCCACCAAACATGTAGTAGAGTTAGCTAACGGTAAAAGTCTAGAAGCCACGCACGTAGTTCAGGGTTGTAACCTTATTCTAGCTGGTCAAGCCTTCTCTATTGATCTCATTCCCATAGTTTTGGGAAGCTTCGACGTCGTGATTGGGATGGATTGGTTATCCCAACACCAGGTAGAAATCTTATGCAGTGAGAAGATCATTCGTATTCCACGTTCTGGCCAAGAACCTCTCGAAGTCCAAGGCGACAAGAGTGGTGCTGTGGTTGGCATCATCTCATTCTTAAAGGCTCAGAAGTGCTTACGTAAAGGTCACACAGCCATTTTGGCTCTTGTTTCAGACGCATCAGTAAAGGAAAAGAAATTAGAAGATATACCGGTCGTACGTGACTTCCCTCAGGTGTTTCCTGAAGATTTACCTGGCTTACCGCCTCATCGTCAGGTTGAATTTCAGATCGAGCTCGCTCCAGGAGCAGCACCCACAGCTCGCGCACCATATCGTCTAGCTCCATCAGAATTGGAAGAATTGTCAAAGCAGCTGCAAGAGCTCTTGGAAAAAGGCTTCATTCGTCCAAGCTCTTCGCCTTGGGGAGCTCCTGTGCTATTCGTGAAAAAGAAAGACGGTACGTTCAGGATGTGTATAGACTATAGGGAACTGAACAAGGTGACGGTGAAGAACCGTTATCCTCTTCCACGCATAGACGACTTATTCGACCAGTTACAAGGGTCGTGTTACTATTCCAAGATCGACCTACGGTCAGGATACCATCAACTGAGAGTCCGCGAGGAGGACGTCTCTAAGACAGCATTCAGAACTCGGTATGGTCACTACGAGTTCTTGGTTATGCCGTTCGGGCTTACAAACGCACCTGCTGTATTCATGGATCTTATGAACAGGGTGTGCAAACCCTATCTCGACAAGTTCGTCATCGTTTTCATCGACGACATCCTGATTTACTCCAAGAGTCAGGAGGAGCACGAGCAACACCTACGCCTTATATTGGAACTCCTTCGGAAGGAACAGTTGTACGCCAAGCTTTCTAAATGCGACTTCTGGCTTCGTGAAGTCCACTTCTTAGGCCACGTGGTAAACAAGGACGGGATTCACGTCGATCCATCCAAGGTAGATTCGATCAGAAACTGGCCTGCGCCGCGTACACCGACAGAAATACGTCAATTCTTGGGTTTGGCAGGATACTACAGACGGTTTATTAAAGACTTTTCAAAGATCGCGCAACCACTTACGCTACTGACACAGAAGGGTGTCACCTACCGTTGGGGCAACACGCAGGAAACTGCTTTTCAGTATCTAAAGGATCGGCTTTGCAGCGCACCTATTCTTTCATTGCCAGAGGGCACAGAAGACTTCGTGGTATACTGTGACGCATCAATACAGGGTCTGGGTTGTGTATTGATGCAACGTGATAAAGTGATAGCCTACGCTTCTCGTCAACTCAAGGTTCATGAACGAAACTACACGACGCACGACTTAGAGCTGGGAGCTGTCGTTTTCGCGCTTAAGATATGGCGACACTACCTGTACGGTACCAGGTGCACGATTTACACCGATCACAGGAGTCTCGAGCATATTCTTAAGCAGAAGGATTTGAACATGCGTCAACGACGATGGGTCGAGTTACTTAACGACTATGAATGCGCCATCAAGTACCATCCAGGCAAAGCCAATGTTGTGGCTGACGCTCTAAGCCGAAAAGACACTTTACCTCGGCGCGTGCGAGCGCTACAGCTTACGATTCAGTCTAGCCTTCCTGCACAGATACGAAATGCTCAGGTAGAAGCACTGAAGCCCGAAAACGTCAAGGCTGAAGCCTTACGCGGCTCACGACAGCAAATGGAACAGAAGGCAGACGGCGCCTACTATGTAACGGGCCGGATTTGGGTCCCACTTTATGGCGGTTTACGCGAACTTGTAATGGATGAAGCTCACAAGTCTCGCTACTCGGTACATCCAGGGTCAGATAAAATGTACCACGACATCCGCACTACTTATTGGTGGCCTAGCATGAAGGCCCACAATGCTACGTACGTTGGAAAATGCTGGTCGATCGATCGGACACGGATTGTTGACCATTCGGACAGGAGGTTGATCGATCGGACAAAATGCTGGTCGATCGGAGAGGGTGCTGGTCGATCGGACAGGGTGCTGGTCGATCGGACAGAGTGCTGGTCGCTCGGACAGGGTGCCGGTCTATCGGTTGGCAAGTCAACAAAGTCAACTGACTTAAATAAATTTGCAATAGACTGTATGGGACAAAGGATCGGACTGCTGTCCGTTCGGTCAGCAGTCAACTAGTCAACAATAATGAAATATGCTGAAATGAAATTAGTGGAACTTTGGTTCGAACAGCTGTCCGTTCGAACAACTGTCCGATCGATTGGCATCCAATAGTTCATGAACAGCAACATTCAACATCTTTTTAACTTTTTCGATCAAAAAATCTTATATTTCTCTCAAACGGCTTAGAATTAGATTCTGAAAATTTGTAGGCTTGTAGATCAGATGTTTTCGCATAACATATCCAAAAATTAGCAATTTTGAAGCGTTAACACCCGTTTAATTTGGCAATTTTTAGTTAAAACGTGAAGAACAAGAAAAATATGAAAAATTTGACAAATCTGGATGTTTTTGGCTCTGAATCTGATCAAATCTTGAACAATTCTGTGACAACTCTAATTTCCAAGATTTTCCTACTTAGCATTTATTGCACGTTCATTTATTATTTAGTTGTTTACTTGCACAATTGATTGCTTTGAAAGTGTATACGTTTGATGCAATGAAACGGTATTATGTGATTATATATATATGGTTATGTGTTAATTGTGAAAGAATTGCCAAATGCGTAAACTTGGTGGTGAAACTGTGAAATTGTTGTGAGATGTGGTGCTTGTGTAAAATGTAATAATTAAGGGTGTGTAGAGTGATTAGTGAAACTTTAACAACTTAAAACCCTAATCTTTTTCCCTAATCATTCACTAATCATCACAAGAATCAAAACATTTACCCTCACATCCTCTAATCCTCTCTACAACCATCTTCTCATCACTCTTGGTTTCACAAGTCTTTTGCATCAAGTTTAATCCTTCAATCCATTTAGAATCAATCAAGGTAATTGCTTGATCATTATTTATTGATTGTTTGATTGTCATCTATTCTTGATTCTTGTAGCATGTGTAAACCCTAGTTTTCATATAATATTCTGTGTTTTTAATTTGATTCAGAAACATTGTGATGATGATGATGATTAGTTACATGCTTGATAGATGGTTCTTGGGATGATTGTTGATTGTTAAGTACCAGTTGATTGATTTTGATCTTGCATTGTGTAAATCATGAACTAGGGTTTGGAATGAGGGTTGAAACGTAACTGTTGTAGAAGAAACGTAACTGTGAACTTGAAATACTCGTATGATTGATTTAGTTGTCTGAGTTTATGATGATCATAGTTATCCGAGTTTCTTATACATGTAAAGGTCCGATGTTTACTTCATTTTAATGATAGTCTGAAGTTTAGTGCACATCACATGATCCGAGTTTGAACAATACATTATGGTCCGAGTTTATCATGAACTTTTGGTCCGAGCTTGTAGTGAGACATCATGGTCCGAGTTTAAGGGGGGGACTATATGTCCGAGTTTCAAGCATGAAACCCTCCCCCCACTTAGTCCGAGCTTTAGGTGGTAAAGCCTTGTGTCCGAGGTAAAAGGGGAAGCCCCCCATGTCCGACCTTTTGAGCTCTACCTCTTTAGGTCCGAGTTTAGAACCCCCCTAACCCTAGTCCGACTTTTTAGACTTGTTGTCCGACCTTCACTCACCACTAAGGTCCGAGGTTATTAAAGTGAGCATGTCCGAGCATTTCAAAGATCAGGAGGTCCGACTTTTTAATCACCCACCATTAGTCCGACTTTTATGATAGACAAGGAGGGGGTCCGACTTTTTAAAGCTCTCATGGTCCGAAATTGTTAAGGTTATGTTGTCTGAGTTTTGTTAAAGAAAGGTTAAGTCCGACTTCTTGTATAACACAAAGGGATCAGAACCTTAGTTCAATTAAAGTGGTTTGTAATTTTAATAAGATACATGTAGTCCAACTTTCATGCTTATACTTGTTGTCCGAGTGTTGGCCTGATATGATATGATGTTAACCCTGTGATCTACTCGTAAACCTGTTAAGTATGTAAGGCAGTAGAGCATCTAAACCATTGATAAGTTACTAAGCTGTTAACTCTAATTGTTCGTTAACTCTGTTAGTTAACTTGTACCGTTAAGCTATTATTCCTGTTCCATGTGTTAACTGTGTTAAGTGTTAACCATGTTAAGTGTATCAGTTCTGCGAAAAACGTGTTATTTTGCTAAGTATGTTGATCTTGTTAAACATGACGACCCTGTTAATTGTGTTACTGAATAACCCTGTTCGTATTAACCAAGAACACTATCGTATGTGATACATGATGTTGACTGTGAAATGCTTTATGATATGGATTACCTGCGTATTAATACGAACATGAACTGATTTATTACACGTGCACACAATAGGACTTGACTGATTACTTGTGAGTGCATAACATAGCATACCGAGCAAACCAAGGTGAGTTCACACAGCCAACACTACGCCAAATATGACCTATGGCCACACTTTTTCAAAAACCGTCATGTCACACTTTCAAATAAATGTGTGGCTAAAGGTCGTTAATGACATTTCAAAACCTTCTAGCCTACTTTTAGCCACACATTTTATTATTAATGTGACTGTTGTATAACAACTCAAAACATTTAGCCACACTTTTAAAAAAAATGTGACATTTACTTGCCATTCTAGCCACACCTCAAAAAGTGTGTCCAAATATGACCTATTGCCACGATATTTGTTTGATTTTATAGTTCATGTGACGAAAAAACATCTTTTAGAAACTTTTGGTCACACTTTTAATAACAAATGTGGCAATCACTAGCCACAATAGAAAAATGTGGTCAAATGTTACTAAATGCCACGTTAGGTTTTTAATTATGTGACCAAAGAGTATTATTTACTAGCCACTTATAAGCTTTTTATGTGTGGCTGTTATCGATAGTGACCGCAAAACAAAAAAACGTGACCATAAGTTGTCTACCATCACGCTTTAGTTAAATATACTTTATGTGACCATCTTGCCTATCCTTCTGCTCCAGTACCTTCGTCTGCAACGCAACCAGTAACTCTACCCTACAGTATATCCTGAAGATGCTCTTCTCATGTCCTCCAATTTTCAGACACACGGTCTCTGCTCTTCTTTTCAAACTCACTTTCTCATCTAAATTTGTAACCCTAATTCAATTTCTTTACCTAAAATCTCAACAAAAAAAACCCTAAATTCCGAAATTATTCATCAAAACCCAACCCTATGACTTTATTATGTTTAAGTTCATCCTTATTTCGAAAGATTCGCAGTGTATCCAGCTTGAATATCATCGATTAACGTTTAAACAAAGAATTAAGGTGTTCGATTGTTTGAATCTTGAAAGTTTGGATTTTTTTATACTGAAATTGATGGAAATAGCTACTACAACGAAGTCGGATGCTTACATCAGCAATTTGTATTCAGTTGTGCGCGATGAGAATGGGAATGTGAAGCTTGATTGTCCAGCTATTGGGAAACAGTTTTCTGCTGTTCAGCACAGGTATATGTTATTATTTACCAGTAGTTGATAACTAATTAGGTTAGAATGTTAAATTTCAGCATAGGAAATAGTTTGCTGCTGAAGAAAAGTCATCGAGATGATCATCTCAAGTCAATGTTTCTAGAAGCATACACTTTTTCTGCAAAGGGTCACCAATTACATCCTCAAGTTGTCGGATTCATACAGTGTTAGGAGAGGTCTCCCATGGTGAGCCCCAAAAGGAAGCAGTGTTGACTTTATGGTGCTGGTACAACCACCAGTGGGGAAAGACCAATTTCTTATCAGTCAGTCTAGTCTGTCAATGTTTTCAAGTGCACACTAATAAAAAACAAGTTGGAACCTGAATAGGAACAAATCAATGGAACAAAGACCGACTCGTCTAAAACAGTTTAATTTGGTGATTCTTGACTTTATGCTCACCATTAGTGCGATCTCAACATAATTCATAATACTTGGATTGTTTATTTATTATGTCTAGCATTCGGAACTAAAAATAGTAATTAAATGTACAATATTCTCTTAGAATAAGAAGTTTAATACCCAAAAAATGTCCAACTTGATCATCTGCTTATTTCACGGTTGATTTTGTATTTGGCCTAAGTTGTTGTGACAATGTTTCCATAATCTAATTTTGGTATATGCATGAATTTCCCATTACTAAAAGGCCAAAAGTTGCAGTTGTCGGCAGCGGCCCCGCGGATTTGTTTGCGTCTATTGTACTTGCAGAATTTGGCGATGATGTTACTTTGATGGAAAGAGGGAACCCGTAGAGATACGTGGGCGTGATATTGGTGCTTTGGTGATCAGAAAAATACTACAATCAGAAAGCGACTTTTGTTTTGGCGAGGTTACAGTTCGTTATTTGTTATTGCATTATTTTTGTTGCATAACATATTATTGCAAAAGTTAGAACACTATTACTGGACTCTTTATCTTTCTTATTTAAATCTTTCTTATTTAAAGACTTGTGGTTAACAGGGTGGAGGAGGTACTTGGAGTGATGGAAAGTTGGTAACTAGAATCGGGAAGAACAACGGAAGTGTTTTTTCGGTTAGTGCTCCTTCTCCATTTTAGCAGCGAATGTTTGTTTTTGCTTTTCTTAAGCAAAGTGGGTTGGGTAACCAGTCTAGGGATGAGCTCGGTACCAACGGTTGGTACCGAAAATGTCCAAAAACGGGTACCGGTAACAAAAAAATCCGGTACGGTACGGTTCGGTACCGATATTTGAAGGTAAAAACGGTACCGAAAACATCAAAAGTTGGTACCGAATCGGTACCGAAAATATTTCGGTTTGGTAAATTAGGCTAGCATGCCTAAACGAGCCCAAACAAAATTTTATTTTTGTATATATAATATTATAATAATAATGATGATAGCATTGGCGAGCCGAACTCGAGCCGAGCTTTAGCTTGTTTGAAGTTGTTCTCAAAATAGCTCGAGCCGAGCTCGAGCTTTTGGTTTTACTCGCGAACCGAGCACGAGCTTCAGAAAAACATGACGAGCTGAGCTCGAGCCCAGTCGAGCTCGGGCTTGACCCGGCTCGTTTACATCCCTAGCTCAAAGGCCCAATACATTGCAGCAGCTCATGGGAGTGTCAATGTGAATAGATATAACGTAGCAAACAGATATATGTATTTACATTTCCTGTTCGGCTGGTCCATAACTGCAATAAACATCTAAGCCTAATCAATATGATTAAATTAGGGAAGGATTGACGAACACTGTGACTGTGTGTCCACCAAAAGTGTGTAGCATAGTAAAGTACAACGCGAGCTTTATAGGACCACCATTAACCACACCTTGATTCTTGCCATGGACCAAGGCTGCAATGGATAGGTACCAGGTAGTGTAGTCGTGTAGATGGTCGAAAAGATCAAATATATATGCCCATATATTCGGTAGTTATGTAGTATTCGCTCTGGTCCCAAATTGCTTGGGTTGGCCTTGCTGGTTTGTATTCTATAATCATGACTACATATATATATTTTATGGTTAAACCTCTACTGAAATTATATTCAGCTTGCTGGAATTATTGCTGTTGAGGACATATTGAGGTCCCACTATTAAGTTTGTACCCGGAACTCTAGGGGTGCAAACGAGCCGAGCACCTCGCTCACGAGCTACTCGAGCTCGGCTAGAAAAAAGCTTGAACGCACCAAGCTTAAACGAGCTTGAGTCCGAGACCGAGCCTAAAAAACAAGCTAGTTTAGTAAACTACTAAACGAGCCCGAGCTTTGCTTATCGAGCTTGAGCTGGCTCGCGAGCCTATTGTTTATATAAGCTTTTATTACTGTATCAAATATATATTTAAATAATAATACTAAGAAAATTATGAAAAAATAACTAAACTATATATAAAATAATAACTATAATTTATATAAATTAATAAACAAATAGAAAATAAGCCGAGCTCGAGCTCTCATAAGTTAAAATAGCTCGAGCTTGAGCTTAGTCGGGCTCTTCTCATTTGCACCCTGGCCAGAAGGAAGGCATATAAAACAGTATTTTAGTACGCATATTCTTATAAGTTTGTACTTATAATTTAATGTATTATCAACCAGGATTCAAACGTGTCACCTAATGAAGACGTCTTCTTGAGAAGAGCTATGCCGACCCAAATTACAAAAAAAGGTTTGTCCAAATGAGCGAAACAGAGTATACAAACATATATGGTAGTGCCATGTGACCAGGAGCACCTCAACGTGTCCTTGAAATGCCTTTCTTCTTGGAATGGAGAAATCTAGCAAATCATGAAAACGAGCAGGGGCGGACCTAGCCTTAACCGGGGGTAACCTCCGCTACGGCTTGGCTCGGAAAAATTTGACGTTTTTAGTGTAAATTTTGGAAAAATTTGATGTTTTTTCGATTTCGTTACGGCTTATTTATAAAACGTTACGGCTTGGCGTGAATCCTAGATCCGCCACTGAAAACGAGGCTAACTAACCAATTATTAAAGTTGAACGATACATGGAATGCTCAACATGGTGATGTATGCAGGCGAAAGTCAATATATGGGTTATGAATTACGAAGATCTTAAATTTGTTATCATATAGTGGGAGTTATATTCAAAAGTCAAATGTTGGATAAAGTCAAAAGAATATAAAGTCAAATGCCCTTGATATTTAGAGTCAACATCTTGGAGCAGATCGATATGGGAATATAATTCACATTGATATCTGGAAACAGTTGTAATATGCTTTTAAAGTGAAATTGAATGTTTCTAGCATGAAAGTTATTAAAAGAGGCAAAAGTCAAATGATGTCAAAAGTCTTTGGTGGAAGTGTGGACTTGTGTTTGTGATTTACTTTTTTTTTTTTTTTTTAACGGCAAATTTGGATCACCGACGGACCACTGGAGTATCATCGTGCCACCAGAGGAACCACCCGATCATATCCATCTCCACTAGGTATAATGCCACACCAATTCAGGAGGAAACCCAATAAACATGGGAAAACCCCCTTGTGATTTACTGATTTGTATCCTTGCCTTGTATTTTTTTTTCTTACAATAGTTGTTCCAGTAATAGAGTGGGACTTGTATTTTGAACACGTCAAAGTGTTCCAATTAGATAGTATTTAAGTTCTTTAAAATTTGTTCTTAGAACATATGTAGAGTGGGACTTGTGTTTTCGTTTAACGGGCCACATTGGACTTTAATGAATCATAATTGACAATAACAGGTTACATATGTCTTAATGAACCAAATTGGGCCTTAATTGATCCCAATAGATAATAATATATGGCTCACAATAATGGACCATATTGGGACTTAATTACTTACAATGGGCCTTATCAGATCATAATGGACAATACTCGATGGTACATGTCTTAATGGGGCATATTGGGCCTTATTGGATCGCAATGGACAATAGTAGATCATGTATGTCTTAATGGGCCATATTGGGCCTTAATGAATCACAATAGACAATAGTAGATCATATTTGTCGTTTAATAGATCTTACTGGACTTTAATGGATCACTATAGAGAATAGTAGATCATATTTGTCGTTCAATGGATCTTACTAGGCTTTAATGGATCGTAATGGAGAATAGTAGATCATGTATGTCGTTTAATGGTTCTTATTGGATTTTAATGGATCACAATGAAGAAGAGTAGATCATATTCGTCATTTAATGGATCTTATTTGTTTTTAATGGATTACAATGGATAATAGTATATCATATTCGTCATTTAATGGATCTTATTGGGCTTTGATTGATCACAATGGACAATAGTAGATCATATATGTTTTAATGGACTGTATCACCATAACAAAAAATGTATGACTACTAGTAGGGGCACAGAAAAGCCGAGCAGAGCTCGACTAGGCTCGAGCTCAAGCTTGTTTAACTTATGAAGGCTAGATTCGAGATTTGTTTTTAAAGCTCGAGCTCGACTCGTAGATAGTTTTTCAAGCTCGATCTCAACTTGTTTAATATTTATTAATCAATTTATATTAATTATAATTAATATTTTATATATAGTTTAGTTATTTCTCGTAACGTATTAAATGTTATTTATTATTATTTTGAGTAATTTTAAATGTTATTTATTATTATTTAAAGGAGTAAATTTCAAGTTTTGTCATTTATCTTTAGGCCACTTTGCAAGTTTTGTCCTTTATGTTTAAATTTGACGAGCTTTGTCCTTTATGTTTAAAAATCAAGCACGTTTTGTCCTTTATGCTTGATTTTTAAGGACAAAACGTGCTTGATTGTTTAAACATAAAGGACAAAACGTGTTTGATTTTTAAACATAAAGGGTAAAACGTGCTTGATTTTTAAACATAAAGGACAAAACTCGTCAAATTTAAACATAAAGGACAAAACTTGCAAAGTGGCCTAAAGATAAAGGACAAAACTTGAAATTCACTCTTATTTAAAGGGTATGTGGCGATAATGGTTGCGGTGGTGGTGGTGGGTGGTGGATGGTGCAGAGAAGGTATAGAGGGGGGATGGAGAGAGGGGGTTTTAATTATGTAGAGAGAGATGTTATTATATATAAATAATTAATTACTTATATATAAAATTACTGAAATACCATTACCCTTAGTTGAATGATTTACCTGAGTTAAGATTCGGGGAGCAAAATGGAAAAACACATGGTAAGCTATTGGAGTAAAATGACTATTTTTAAAGGATTTAGGCAAAACCATTAAAACGACCAAACCATAGAGATCAAAACGAAAGTTTACTCTATTATTTAAATATATTTGAATAGTGAAATTTAAATATATATTTAATATATTAGTTGAAATTGATATAAATAGTGAGCTCGGGCACATTTTCTAAACGTGCTTGTTTTTTGAGCGAACCTGGAGTAACTCGGCTTAGACCGTGGGGTATGGTGGGGCGGAGGTTTGGGGCATCGGTTGACACGTGGCTTGTGGGGGCTTCGCTGGACTGACCCACATTGAAGACGGTATGGTAGGGCAGGGGTTTGGGGCGTGGCCAGTCCAAACGGCTATTTTAATATTTTTTAAAACAACAAATTTAAATTTTTTAATGATTTTTAAATAAAGAAAATTGCAACTTTTTAATGATTTTTAATACTTTTTAAAACAACAAATTTAAATTTTTTAATGATTTTTAAATAAAGAAAATTGCAACTTTAGTCCTTCACTATTTGTTGTCTCAGTGCTCACATCCCATTCATCCTAAATTTCATTTCCCTCTTAACAAAAGTATTCCAAATTTTCATTTCCCTCCTCGTACGAAGATTCATTTCCCCCCAGTTTTGATTATTTTCTCAATCCCCTCTAATCCTAAATCTTCATTATTCTCTCAATCCCCTCTAATCCTAAATCATATAATTCAAATGAGAAACCCTAGCTTCCTTTTACATATTCAACCACCAACAGTACTCCGAATCTATTTTCTTTAAACCGGAACCCTAATACCTAATAACTGGCAAAGACAGTGGTTATGCCAATAAAGGTCGAATGTGAAGGTGGGTGTGCAGGGGAGGTGGTTGTTTATGGTGGGTAATAGCTGCGGGAAAGATGGAGGATGCACCACAGATTTGAGGAGGCGATTTCGATTCCAAGCGTTTCGTGTGACATTGTGCGTATGAAACTGGGGTTGCAGGGCCGGGCAGTGGTCAACAAGGTTTCAGTTAATACTCTATTTTAGTTTTTAAATCGCATATTATGTTATCAATATTGTTATAAGCACTGCTTTGAAATTTATGTATGCCTAGTTTACTATAAAGTTGTTAGTGATGTAGGAAGTAGGTTCTTACAAAATGTTTCAGTTTTTGTATGATTTTTCATCAGATCTTTAACTTGAGGTAGAACTAATGTTTCAGTTTCTGTATGATTATTCATCAGATCTAACATAGCTCGGTTTTGTAAGCACAAGCGTGGCGATGTTTTACTAGATTAATTTAGATGATATCGATTCAGGATAAAAGTATTTTTCTGTTTTGTGATTGGTATAACTGCAATTTGTTAATGGTGTGATTCCGCTTGGAGTTTCTTCTCTTGTACAATAGATGGCTTTCTGAATAACATGGTTTTGGTGTTTGAACTTTACAAGTTGCAGATTACTTGTATATTGTGTGGTATGTTGTATGTATTTACTTAATGAATTTGACTTGACGCCTATAATTCAAAGTATAGGGAGAGAGTTATCTGAATGCTGATACCATATGAACAAGGTAGTTAAAGCAAAGGGGTTTGAAATTAGTGTATCTTTGTTAACCTTGGAATCAATTAACTGGTATCTTGCATTTCAAGTCTTATTTCATCATAGTTTCCCAATGTTCATCAAAATGAGTGTACAAAAAAAGTATACAATAGTTTACGATTATTGAGAGAGTTCATTGGGTATATTGATTAGTGTATCTTCATTGCACTCCTTATTGTTGTTGAACACTTAGTAAATAGTAATTGGTCTTGTACTTACATTAAAAAATTATCTTCGACAAACCTGAATGTGTATATTGATCAGTAATTGATGTTGAGGAGTGTAAACCAGCCGGGCCGAACTCGGCTTGTCATGTTTTTATGTAGGCCCGAGCTCGGCTCGGTTCAAGCATACTTATTTGAGCTCGAGCTCAGCTCGCGAGTAAAACCAACGCTTGAGCTCGGCTCGAGCTCGCTTCAATATCGCTTTGACGAGCCAAAGCTCGTCTTGTGTTCATCTCGACAATGTTATCATCATTATTATTATATTATATATAAAAAAACTAAAATTTTGTTTGGGCTCGTTTAGGCTTGATCTTTTCAAACCTTCATCATCAAGAGTCCAATACTTTCTTGAGAAGCGATCCCCAAGGTATTCTGTTGTTTCCAACTCCTTCATAAGTGTTGCCTTTTCCTTCTTTGTTTATTTATTCTTATTATTTTTTTCATTTTATATTGGCAGGCTTTCTTCTGACATAAAGAAATTGCCAAATGTAGTTATTTGATATCCGGAGGTTTTTGACAAATGATCTATGTAAGTTAATAGAGAGCCAATAATTGATTATTTATATACTATTATTTTGCAACAATGTTGTGCAATCGGAGTTGTATTGTGTGCATTGTGCTTTGTAAGATGATTTTCCACTATGTACCGAACCGGTACCGGTACCGAATTTACCGAACCGGGTACACTTTCGGTACCGACTTTTGAGATTTTCGGTACCGGTTCGCTTGGTTTAAAAAAGCGCGCCTTAAGCGCGCCTAGGCGCGAGGCGACCCAAGGCGCCAACCAAATCGCCTTAAGTGACACAAGGCGCACGATGTACAAAAGGCGCAGATGAGGCGCGCTTTTTAGTCTAAAAATTGACCTGAGGCGCAGGTGAGGCGCGCGCCTTAAGTACATGGTGTGTTTCTGTGCTGCTGAGTGCTGTACAACAGGCTTTTTAGGCTGCACATTTATGTTTTTTTCATTTTAAAACATATATAAAGCTTAATTACAGCTAAATCATAGGTATTGGATGCTAAACACTTATGGGATATATAAAATAAATTATATAATCACTTTGCGCTTTGAGTACGAAGAGCCGCTTTTGCGCTTCGCTTTAAAAAAATCGGTTTTAGACCTCATCGCTTTTGTGCGCTTCCTGCTTTTTTAAACCAAGCCGGTTCGGTATCGGTATCGGTATTTACCGGTTTTTACCCTCAAATACCGGTATCGAACCGTACCGTACCGGGTATATTCGGTACCGGTACCCACTTTTGGGGATTTTCGGTACCGGTCGGTGCCGAGCTCATCCCTATTTGCAAGAACCCTACAGTTTATAAATTTATGCTTGGTTTTTTTTATGATTTTGTAAAAACATTAATATTTTTTGATCTAGCGCATTTCATTGACCTGCACTTGATTACAGTTTGCATGAACTGAAATTTATAAATATGTGTTCGCTTTTTCCTATGGTTCTTTAGCATCATATTATGTGTTCAACTCAAAAAGCCCTGCGACGCAATGCGCGCGGGTCTTTATCCTAGTTATCCTTTTAAATATGAACAAAACTATATTTCCAATTACAGGCGGTAAATGCTGCTGGAGCTTTTCTACATGGGCTGGAGGATGAATACTATAAGGTACTACTAATGCTGATGCACTGCATTTCTTATATTAATTCTTATCCATATACTTAGGAACGGGTCTATTCCGGTTATGTTTAATCTAAAATGGGAAAACTTAAACAAGTTATTCATAAATGAATCAAATCAAATGGGCCAAAAACTAGATATTAATTTTATTTTCTTTTATTGATATTTAAGTGATGTGAGTCTTTTATAATTAACTTATATTAATCGTACTGTAATGCAGTGTAATGCAGCCATGCATATTTGTTTTATTGAGGCATTGTATATACTTTATATAATAATGATGATGAGGTTAATGGTACACTTAGTTTTTTCTATTTATCACAAGCATCCCCTCTCTCAAAATGAGTGAAGTAATTAACTGGACAAATAAAGTGTTGAACCTGACACTAGTCACACTAGAAACTAACCGGTTGACATTATGTATAGGTTTGAGACATGGCTACAATATATATAAATACAACTGGAGGTGATGGTTTCGTTGATGGGCTAAGAGACATCAGAACTGGCCACCGGTTACAAGTTTACTCACTACCACAACAAGGTAGCCACTAGCCCATGGATGCAAATTTGCAGCACTTTCAAGTCCAAAAGCATTGAGTAGACACGAACTTGAAGAAAACAGTCTTGAAATAGCTCTTAGTTTTTGTGTACATTTGTTTCCCTTTGCAACTTCTGTAGATAGGTTTTGCTTATAAGTTTATATCTTCCATTAGTATTTAAATTGAAAACTTATGTATGGATTTATGGTTATTATTGTTAACATCATTTGTATTATAAATTGTCTCGTGTTTATTGTACAAAAAATTAAAAATAAAATGGGCAATTACACGAAAATGGCCACGTAGAACCCTAATAAATATGTGTGACCAAAGATTAGATAACAGCCACACTTAAAATTACATAATTTCGTGTGGCTATAAATAACCATTAGCCACGACATAGTTACTTTGTTTTTTGTTGTGTGACGGAATGATATCAAACGTCATGGGAAAAGAAAATTATGTGTGACCAAAGGTTAAAAAATAGTCACACTTAGAATTACAAAATTTCGTGTGACTATAAATAACCACTAGCCACGCCATTGTTACTTTGTTTTTGGTTGTGTGACAGAATAATACCAAACGTCATAGGAAAAGTAATTATGTGTGACCAAAGGTTAAACATTAGCCACACTTAAAATTACAAAATTTGGTGTGACTATAAATAACCACTAGCCACGCCATTGTTACTTTGTTTTTTGTTGTGTGACAGAATAACACCAAACGTCATGGGAAAAGAAAGTTATTTGTGACCAAATGCTAGACAATAGCCACACTTAAATTACAAAATTTAATGTGGCTGTACATAACTATTAGCCACACTTTCGTTACTTTGTTTTTTATTTTTGTGACAGAATGATAGCAAGTGTTATGGGAAAAACAAATACGTGTGACCAAATGTTAGACAACAGCCACACCATCATCACATTGTTTTTATTGTGTGAGGCGAAACGATAGCAAGTGTCATGGGAAAAACAAATATGTGTGACTAAAAGTTAGACAACAGTCACACTTAAAATTCCAAAAGTGTTTTGTGTGTCTAGTAAAAGTTTTTAGCCACACTTACAATAAATTCATGTGACTGTATATTAGAATGGGCCTCACTTAAAGTAAATTCATGTAACCATTGCCACCTTTTAGCCATATTTAACAGACAAAATATTTGATTACAACCCTTTTTGCCACACTTTTTTTTTTAATTCATGTGGCTAAAACAGACGTTTTTGTAAATATGTGTGGCTATATAATAGAAACAGTCACAATTGAATTAAATTCATGTGGCTGTTGCAACCCTTTAGCCACACTTAATGGAGGAAATGCTAGATATTAACAAAAAATGTTGGTACCCTTTAGCCACACTTTTATGTTCTACGGCCACTAAAAAGTGTGTGTGGCTGTATGATACCTATGATGACTCGAGCTTTGGTCACACTTGACATGAAAAAAATATGTGTGGCAAAAGCAATATAGTCACACTTTTTTTGTGTGGCTGTATCCCTATTTTGGCGTAGTGCAAGGCATGGGGTTCCCAGGGTGGGAATGGATTGGATTACTTTACTGTACATACTCAGTTGATAGAACCTAACGATAAGGATACGACTAGACTAGTAACACTTATTGAACTGATCTTCGCACACTTGCCAAGGGTTGGCCGCGATATTATGACTGACTTCGCACACCTGCCTTTGGAAGGCCGTGAACTGTAATTTCTTAGTCTTCGCACACCTGCCTGGTAGGCCGCGATACAGGTAAACCTAGTCTAGAATACTCGGGAGGAACATCCCCTAATATCTTCGCACACCTGCCTGGGAGGCCGCGATGGAAACTAATACGATACATGACATAACGAATGAACATACTACTACGCACACTATACTATTACTGAACTGTAAACTGTGAACTCGCTCAACCAGTTTGTTGATCCTCTGTTACATGCCTTGCAGGTCGTTAGATACATGGAGCTTGCACAGGGAGGAGCAGGTCGTTGTGGAGCATGGATTATGTGTTGAAACTTATTGAACTTATGTTACACATTTGGGTTTTCGTACTTATGCTTCCGCTATACTTTGAAACTAAGATTATGTTTTGAACACCTATCATATTGAATGATTGGTTTACATTTATTATACTTGATAGTAATTACATGTTCGATATGATTGGTGGCTTGATCCTGGTCAGTCACGCTCCCAAGCGGTGATACTCCGCAGGTGGATTTTGGGAGTGTGACAAATTCTGTGCGTTTGATCTTCGCAACCGAGCTCCTGCTTTGATACCACTTGTTAGGATCGGTTTTCGACTAAAAAACGATTGCAAACCGAACGTGTGACGTGCGGAATCCGTACACAAACGAGACCGAAACACAAAACTGTACTAAATCTGTGATTCCATTGATAAATCTGAAAGTTGTACAATACCGTGAATCACATTGGAGAACTTTCTCTCTCTATAACAAGCTCCTCCAAACCTCTCAAATGCCAAATGAGCCAAAAGTCAAAAGTTCTCCAGTGAAACCCTAAAGCTCCTATTTATAGGCACAAGGCATAAGGAAGATTTCCTTATTTACAAATTGCCACCTTGCCCTTTTCTTTAAACATTACATCATAAAGTCTAGTTTACTTTTGAATCTGCTACGAACTTGATTGACGGAGGCGATAGACATTACTGCACTAACACCATTCCGTGTGGAAGTGATTTCGTTTGAAAAGTGAATTTTCAAAACTTAGAAAATTTTTCAAAACTGTTTTCAAAGTTTAAAATGGATAACCAAGAATTTTATAACATGTTTTCCGGAGGGGGAATGACAGCAGTTCAAACTCCAGCGAGTATTGTGCGGAATGTGAACATGGAAAATGAGCTTGGTACAATGCAAAAGCCGCCAAAGTTAATGAACATTGATGAATATTCAGGATGGTCAGATAGGTTTAAAACCTGGGTTCAGGCAAATCATTTTGAATGTTGGATGAAAATCGAATCAAAGTATGTACCTCCGACGAATGGATCGGGAATTGAGAAAACAATTGGCAGCTTAACTCCGCTTGAACAGGAAAGCTTCAAAGCTGAAAAGAAAATGATGAGTATATTGCAGCAAGCAATCAAAGAAGATATTTTAGTTATGCCTCAACATCAGGATACCTCGCAGTCTGTCTGGAATGCATTAAAAGTGAAGTTTCTTGGAAGTGTTTCGATGATAAAGAGCAAAACACCACTGTTGAAAAATGAATTTGATATTTTCACGGGAATCAAGGGTGAGACAACAAAAGAGTTGATTGAGAGATATTGCCATTTGGTTGTAGAAATGAAGCGTTTGAGCATCACCAAAATGGATGAAGAGTGGGTTGACAAGCTGGCGGACGCTTTATCGTATGATGAGTGGGGCACATATCTGTTGGTGTTGAAAAATAACTTGGAATATGTTGGTTTCAATCTTAGCACGTTCATCAAGAAAATCGAATCGCATGAGCTTGAACTTAAAAAGATTAGAAAAATGAAAGCTTCTAGTGTACAACAAGATGTTCAATTGTACTACAAAGGAAGTTCATCAGCAACATCTACCCCAAGTCCAAAAATTCAGATAACATTTAGTGCTGATTCTATATCTGGAGTTTCTCAAGGCACACTAAACAACAGTCATTCACCGTTTACAAGCTTTGAACCAAATCCTAAGGTTCAAGAACAAATGTCTCCTCAAAGTTCTTCAGGGTCAAACAATCAAAGTCACGGTTAAGGGATTTTATGCAATATAGATGTAAACATCAAGACTGGTCAGGATTTTACAGAATCAGCAGCTAAACAACATATATGACTACTTGCTTCAGTACTTGAGTCCTATGAAAGTCTTGTTGCCGGGAAAATTGGAAATCCTAACATGACGAAAGAAGACTATGATCAGATTGATCCAGAGGAGTTGGAACTCATAGATATCAAATGGGGCATGGCGAGCTTAGTGAGGAGAGCACAATGGTTTATGGAAATAACCGGACGAAATAGTCTCTCAGGACCTGATTGTTAGCTCGGGTTTGACAAAGCGAAAGTTACGTGTTTCAAATGCAAAGAAAAGGGACATTTCAAATGTGAGTGTCCAAACCGGGAAGTAAACAATCATCAGAATCCGTTCACAAATGACAATTACCGACAAGCAATTTATCACAAAAATAGTCAGCAGCCATTCAACCAAAGACCTCAAATTGAAAACAAACCAGAAAAGGCTCTTTTGGTTAATCAGGATGATGAGAAGGTTGCAGAAGGATTTGGTTGGGATAGATATATTCCTGGTGAGGGTCTTGCTATGATGGCAGAGATTGTTGAAGAACCAGAATGTTTGGTTGAAGTTGAGGATGTCGGTGAAGTGATGAGTGAAGAGAATTTGGCAGAGCTTGAAGAGGCAGCAACAGAAGTTTATTATTATCAATCAGAACATAAGTTTATTGCTAGTTCTTTTAAATCCATAATGCCTCCTAACATGTTTGATTCTTTTGCAAGATTCTTCAGCAAGCCAACTACAGGTTTTTGTCCACAATATGACGCTGAAAAAGCTCCGGTTGAAGAAATCATAGATGTTTCTAAAGAGATGAATGGAGATACTCTGAAAGAGATAGTTGACAAGGCGTTGATGGGCAAGCTAAAAGAGGTAGACAAAACTCAAGAGTCGGAGTCTGTCAAAACGGAGTCTGTCAAAACGGAGTCTATCAAAACATAGTCAATCGAAAAGGAGTCAGTAAAAAAGGAGTTCGAGTTCAAATCAGAAAATCTGGATATCAAATCAGGAGAAAAAATCAGAGTCTGAGTCTAACGGGTTTGGTAAAACAGAAACTAAAACTGATATAGAAGAAAAGGTTTCTGAAAAGGTTGATTCAATTCATGAAACTCCATGCAAAAACTGTTTAAAACCCTGCATGGATTGTCTTGAAAAAGACAAACAGTTTCAAGAATTGAAGAAATATACTGACGAAGTAAAAATTGATCTTAATGATTCAAAAGAAGCTTATGACACTTTAGCACGATCAATCAAAATGATTCAAAAAGAAAGTTTTGAAAATGATAAAGCTACAAATTTGCTAAAGGTCACTGTCATGGATAAGCAGATGGAGATTAACATCCATCTGGACACAATTGCTTCTTTGAAAAAGGAACTTGAATTAATGAGAATTGAAACAGAAAGAGTTGATAAGAAATTGATCAGTTATGTTGCTTCATCTTATGTGATTGATCAAATTATTCCGCAACAACCTGATGATAAACCTGTCTTCAAAAATGTTCCACCCCCAATATGGAATCATTATACACAAAAATATCCAGATGGGGTGGAAGTAGCTTTGAATCTCAAGTTGAGAACTGTTGAAAATGAGCTACCAGAAAACATTGATGTTACATTCTCTCCATCCGACACTGACAACGAGTCACAAGTGATTAAAACTGTTGTTGACAAAGTGTTGGATGAAGAAAGTGATAACTCAGATTTCGGTACAGTGAAAACTCATTTGGAGAATTCCAATTCTGATTCTGAAGATAAAGGAAATTTTCTGGATAAGTTCATACCAAAATCAGATAAAGTTGTGAATGACGATTCGATCACTGTGGCTTACACAATGACCATAACTGACAAGCTATATACTAATTTTGAATTTCCGATTCAGAATGCAAAATTGGAAAATGTTGAAAAGGTTTATAAGCTTGTGGAAATTAACATTTCTGAGGTTAACAACAATGCATTTCTTTCAAAACCGAAAAAGTCCTTTGTTAAAAACCAATCAACCAAAAATTTAGGAAAACAATATGAAAGGGTGGGCAATGGTGGTTGATATTCGCTAATTTACACATATTTTAGTCCCCCATTTTATCCCCATTTTATGCGTTTTCGGCCGTAAAATCGTCATTCGGATACTTAATTATGTATACTTTTGTTTACAGGCCTAAAACAGCATACCGAACAAGATGATAGTGAAAACGAGGACTTTCCGGACAAAACGACAAAGCTGCAGACATTCTGTTAGAAAACTGACCTGGGCAAGTGGAACGGTCGTGCGGTCTGAGGAACGACCGTGCATCTCCGACAAACCAAGATCAGCCGGTGATGAACGACCAGTGCAACAAGGCGTTCAAGACAATCCCGGTGATGCACGGTCGTGCCATACCTTGCACCCCGTGCGGATCCGATGATCAGCTAATTCCCGGTGATGAACGACCAGTGCTTCAGTCCGTGCAACAAGATCCCGAAACCGCACGGTCATGCCATCTGAAGAACGGTCGTGCGAGACCGAAGACCATTCAACTCTGCTGATGTCATGAACAGTAACTCCAATAATGCATAAAGTGAACGGTCGTGCGATCGGTGCACGACCGTGCGACAGCGAAAGAATATAAAAAGCAAACAGAAGCATTCTGTTCGTAACTCTGGAATTTTGTAGAGCTTCACATGCGATTTTCAGGCTCCGGAAGCATTAGCTTTAGCCCGGATTCAAGCCGCATTGTTCGGTTTAGCTCGATTACTATCCGGATTCTCATTCTTATGCTTGTTTATGGTTTGGTTTCTTAAATCTTTCCATATTTTTGTCAAGTTTCAAGCATTTAGATTGATTATTTATGTATTATTGTAGCCTTTGGGCAAAAACACAACAATCCCTTGCTTGATTATAACCATTAGTATGTTAACCTTTGTTTGTAATGACATTTGGAAGTATTTTCTATGAATATCTTTGATGATTAGTTTGCAACCTTGTTATTGATATTCATTTCTTGATTATAAGTAATTGTGTTGGATGATTGGCGCTTGGTTAGTTAAGATAGTTGAAAAATGAAGCTTAATTAATCATGTATTAGTAAACTTTTAATTTGGTTAACTAGTTTAACTTGGTTAAAATGTGGGCACCATGATACTAGAAATGGTTAGTGGTTTAATAAAATGTAATTATTGTTAATCAAGAAAGCTTGCCCTCACGGAAGGACTCTAACGGGTTAGATGGTGTTATGAATTCTTGCCATGATTTGTTAGCCTAGTTAGTAGTTTCGGCCAAAATTGCTATCTTGGTGAATTTATGTGCAAGATTTGTAAAATGAACTCGGTTGTGATTTAATCTAGTTTATGCTTGTCTCGGTGGTTGCATTGTGTTTATCGGTGTAGCTTTCCTTGTTTAAGTGAGGTTAGAAAACTCCTAACGGATGACTAACTTATTTTTGGGAGATTTTCATAGACATTTATCAATTACACGTTACAGAACAATTTTAGGTGGTTAAAGTGTGTTTATCGTTTTAACTTTCCGAATGATTGTCATGTTAGGATTCCCGAAAGGGATACTAATTGTCTTAAAATGGAAAATTGACCGAATGCTTCTAGTGCTAAAACCGACTTAGTTGACAAGCTTTGGTTGTGTATTAAGCAAGGCTATTTATCTATTTTAGTATTTGAATTCTACTATGTTTTATAAGTTTGTATTTATGCTTACTTTAGTTTTGTAAAATCAAACAACTTATGTTTTTACCGGTAATTTAGTGACAAAGGTCTAGTATTATTTCTCCGCCCATTTCCGTGGATCGATACTTGGTTCTTACCGATACTTTACTACATATATGACGGGGTACACTTGCCCTTTCGTGTGTGTTTTGATGTGAAAGTAATAATCACTTTTATAAATTTAAAACCAAATCGTGTGTAATTTCATTGTAAAAATATGTACAGTCGCGCACACGTCAGTGGTAATAACAAGAGAAATGGAAACAATTTCAAAAGGAAAGGTGTCAGTTTTGAAAAGAAAATGGCTAAGAAAGATGTCAAGCCAAAAGAGAAGTTAAATGATGTGTTTGTGGCGGGAAAGAACACAGCTGTTGAAAAGGATTATATCTTTAGTGAAAAAGCAGTTGATGATTTCAATGCAGCCAAAAAGTTGAAAGAAGAGACCAAGAGATCCACTTTTGTCAAATATGACAATAGAATCTGTTATCGCTGCAATGAAATTGGACACATGGACAAACAGTGTGTTAAAAAGATTGAAAAACCTGTTTTCCAGAAACCCAAACCTAAAACTTCAATTGATGTTAAGGGTAAAATACCGATGATTTCCCCCATGCGTATTCTGAAGCGCGGTGAATCTTTGAAGTACGAGGATAAGCCAAAATCAATTTTTGAGATTGGTGAATCTTCAAAAACTCAAAAGACTTCAAAGGTTTATCCAAAAACAAAAATTTTTCAAAATCAATCATGGGTGGAAAAACCTAAACGCTCGTTTGAAGAAAAGAAAATGGAAAAGGTCTTAAAATCTGAATCAAAAGTTTTTGCAACTGATATTGAAGAACTTGAATTTGAATTGGACAAATTGATTGAGGAATTCCCACCAATCAAGGAGGGAGATCTTAAATCAAAGTCAAAACCTGTTGTTCCAAACGTATCTTCAACATTCCAAAAGTTGACGTGTCTCATGATATTGTGTTTGGTAGTGTTCCAAATGTGAATAAATCTTGGGCATCATTGTTCAACTAAAATGTCTTTGATGTATGCAAGGGCTTCCGAGGTCGATCATCTCCAAGTGGATCATGGATAGCGGCGCCTCGAGGCATATGACTGGGATGTTAGGATTGCTCTATGATGTCAAATCAATTAACGGAGGATATGTTGGATTTGCGGGAAATCAAGGAGGAAGAATCGTTGGTGAAGGAATTCTCACCAATGGAGTTGTAACGTTTGATAAAGTGAACTACATCATTGAACTTGAAAACAATCTGTTGAGCATATCGGAGATTTGTGACAAGTCGTTCACAGTTCATTTTACTAAAAATGAGTGTTTGATTATTAAACCTGGTTTTAAAATTCCAGAAGATATGGTGTTGATCCGAGCTCCACGTGAAAACGATTTGTATGTCCTAGACATGAGCATCGCAACAACAACAGACAAAAAGAAACAATGTTTTGTAACTAAAACAAAAGCGACTGAAAAAGAATCAAGAATGTGGCATCGTAAGATGGGTCACATTCATGTGAGAAAAATGAATTTCTTAGTTCACAATGATCTTGTTGAAGGAGTTAATCTGAAAAATTTCCATCTGAATGATGATTGTGTAGAATGCAAAAAGGGGAAGCAAACGAAGAAGACACACCCAAAGAAGCTTTTGAATTCCATCAGGGTTCCACTCGAAAGGCTCCCCATGGATCTTTTCGTACTGGTAAATGTAAAAAGCGTTAGTGGAGATTTGTATTGTCTTGTGGTCACTGACGACTTTACAAGATTTTCATGGGTGATGTGTCTCGAAAGTAAGGATGAAACGTTTAGTTCGTTGATGATTCTATTCAAAAAGATGGAGACGCTGTACAAACTGCCGATCAGAAGAATTCGAAGCGAAAACAGAACGGAGTTTAAAAACAATCGTATGCTCGAGTTTTGCAATGAGAAAGGCATTCTTCATGAATTCAGCGCACCATATACTCCACAACAAAACGGTGTTGCCAAACGAAAGAATCACACACTGATTGAAACAGCTCGAACTATGCTAGCCGATTCCAAATTGCCGATATTCTTTTGGAGTGAAGCAGTTGCTACAACATGTTATACGTTAAATCGTGTTCTCACAGTAAAGAAGTACAAGAAAACCTACTTCGAATTACTTCATCGCTGTAAACCAAATCTGAAATACTTAGAACCGTTTGGATCACCTTGCACATTTATTGATCCGGATGGTAAATTTGGTGCAAAAGTTAACGAAGGTTTTTTTGTAGGTTATGCGAGTCCGCTGAAGAGAGTATTTGTTCCATGCTTGGGGAAGATTATACAAGTTCAGCATGTTGATTGTCAACGGCATACAGCTCCGAGACTACTTCCCGGAAACAGATTGCTGTTTAACTACGGCAAACTCTGGGAGTCATTCCAGTTGCCGACTGAGCCAAGTGAGGAGGAACTAGCATTATTGTTGGTGCAGTCATCTGTCGTCTATGTTTTATGTCGAGTCTCGGGTTCGTTACAGATCTGATCAGGCATGAAATCAAGAGATTTGCAGACTGGTCGTTTGAAATGATGCTGTCCGTTTGAAATGTAGTGTCATCGTTTGAATGATGTCCGTCTGAGATTGCTGTCCGTTTGAAGCCCTTACGTTTGAAGGGTGACTTTTTGAAGGATGGCATGTCATCTTCAAATGGTCAGGGAACTCTATAAATACCTTTCAAACGGTTTCAGTTGTAACTTTTCTGTTTTCCGACGGCGAAGCTCCGTCGAGGTGTCTCCGTGACTATATTTGCTTTATAATCAATACAAGAGACAATTAATAGTGAATCCAAGCTAAACGAAGACCTAATCAATGAATTCCGCCTCTGATTCGGTCTAAGCGCTCTTCTGATCGACTCGTCAGGTCGTTTCACGATCCTACAATTGGTATCAGAGCTCAGGAGGAAGAGTTCTTACCGTTTAGTTCGTTTTCGCTAGCAAATTCTGATTTTCTACACCTTCTTTCACGAAACTGATACTTTTTACAGTAAAAATCGGCTCAAATCTTCACACTATGTTCGGAATTGACAATTAACAAAGCCTTGAAAGTTTCAGCTTAAAATTCGACGTAAAAATGGTGAAAACTGACTGAAAACTGGTGTCCGTTTGAACGAGAACAATATCTGACCATTTGAAATTGTCATCCAATCGTTTGAAACAGGACCTTCCGTTTGAAATTCATCAATCGTTTGAAGCATTGTTTGAAATCAGGCTCATACCGTTTGAAATGCACATGATCGTTTGAACGATCGTTTGAACGCTTCCTGTCCGTTTGAATATCGTTTGAATTTGGCTTCAAATCGTTTGAAAAGAGATCCGATCGTTTGAAGACAATCACTTCCATTTGAAACTGTTCCTACCGTTTGAACAATACCATCCCATTTGAAAGTTCACCGTTTGAACCAATTTTCATTTGAAAAAGGGATTTAGGTTGAACTTGGATATATCTGAACAATGACGATGGTATTTGATGAACAAGAAAACAGTAAGCTTGAAGATTTTAATAATTGGTATATGAGAAATATGGATACCGATTATAGAAATGTGAGTTCGGATATTTGGGCTAAAAGTTTTGAACTATTCATATGTCAAAAGGATGAAACGTTGAATGAGATGGAAACACGGTTTAAAATTTTAACGGACAATTTGTGGAGTACGGGTATTAGAATGACAAATAATGAACATATATCGAAATTGACAACTGCATTACCTGCTAAATGGGATGAGTTCATGGTTGAGCTAAAACAGAAAGATTTTTTTCCAGAGCTTTTTCCACATCAGTTCTTTAATGAGGTTAATGCAGAGTATTATAAGGAAGAAAAGAAAAGGAGGGATTTTTTGTCCGAGATGGAAAAGAATCTAAATAAATTGGAGTTGGATGTACTTATTGAAGTTGATAAAAGAATTTGTGGATTTCTTGCAACAAAGAGTACTTTGAAATATGATATCAAAAGGAAATGTTATATTGATGATAGTATGAATCCTTTTGATTTTGTTAAACTCTTTCGTGCAGGAACATACAAGATGGAAACAAAGGATACTCCAAAAAATGAGGAATCTGTAGAATCTGGATCTTCAAGTTCTGCATCAGTGTGCTCAAAATGTGACAGCTTCAAGACTGAAAATGACAAACTCTTGAAGGATGCGGAAAGTTTGACATCGGAAGTCAAGAAGTTAGAAGATGTGAAGCAGGCTGATGATAAGCAGATTCTTATTTTGAAAGAAAATTGTGAGAAACTAAAAGCTGAAAATGACAAACTGTTGGATGGTTTGAAGAGTTTGAAATTTGAAAACAAGTTTTTGAAAGAAAAAGAAAAGGACTTTGAAAGTAAAAAGAAATCTTCAGAAAATGAGGATTTCTGGATTAAACTGGAAAACAAGAATTTGAAAGCAAATGAATCAAAATTCCAAGAACAGATAAAAGTTTTGGAAGATGAAAAATCTGTTCTTGAAAATTTGAAGAATGAGAATGAAGAAACAATCAAGACTCATTTTGGGAGAATATCTCGGCTTGAAAGTGAAGCTGAGAATTCAAAGAACGAAATTGAGGAACTTGAAAAGAAATTGAAAGGTTTTGTGACATCATCCGAGTTTTTGAATATCCCCTGTCCAAAACCGATCAATTCTGTTCCAATAAGTGACGATGTCACAAACTTTGACAATGTCAAAGTTGAAGATTGCGATGATAAATCTGATGATGTAAATGAAAAATCAGAAAAACAAAAATTGTTTTTAAATTTTGAGAAAAAGTTTCAGAAAACTGTTCTACAATCGACTGAAAAAGGTGAATGTTCTAAACAAAGAGCTTTGAAGAAGAAAGTGGAACAGGAACAAAAAGATAATAAAAGTTCATCAGATCGTTCATCCAATCGCAATGAAAAATTACAAAAAGTAAAAAAATGAAAATTCAAAAAATGTTGGTAATAAGTGGTGCAGGTCGGACCACAGTGCTCAAAAGCCAAATCCAGTAAACTTGAGGAAAGAATATCACCAAGCCAGACAATGCTATGATCTGAGCGTTTGGTGTGAAGGTGGTATACGGTATGATAACAGAGTATGTTACCGATGCGGTTATCAAGGACATATTGTTGTTAACTGCCGGAATTGGAGTTATGAGACCAGAAGATGCTACAATTGCCAAATCAAAGGTCACATTGCCAGAGAATGCCCAAGGAAATCGAATGACAGATTGAGGGTTAATTCTCAGAGATTGGCAAGAATTCCAGTCAAGGTCAAGCCCAAAGAACTGAAAGTTCAAGAACCAAAAGTTCAAAAACCAAAAGTTCAAGAGCAAAAAGTTCAAGAGACGAAAGTGAAGCTTTCACAGGGGCAGAAAGACCGTCTTAGGAAGAAGAGGAAGAAAGCTCGAGAGTATTTGGAGAAGATTTTGTCCTCGGGTTCACCGAACAGATTGAATAAGAGTTCTGATGAATTAACTTCCGCAAATGCAAAGTCAAGCAAGACGAATTCATCAGATACAAATCTGAGGACGAAAGAAGAAAAGAAGAAGAAGAAAATGGTCGGCGATGAATCTGACGTGTCGAAGTCAGACAAGCCACCTTCAGGCGATGAATCTGACAGATCAAAGTCAGACAAGCCATGTGCAGGCAATGATTCTGGTTCGTTAAAACCAGAAGAGCCTGGTGTTGAGGTAAAAAAGGAGAATTCGGGTTTAACAATGGATGATGCAATTTTTCCACCATTGTTGAACAAGAATTCGAAATCACCCAAGGATCGTCAGGCTTGGGTGAATCTGTTTAAATAGAAAAACCTGACTTGCCGGAGTTCCCAGGTTGGTAAGCGTGAAACATGAATCGGCACATTTCTTGAGAAATTTCACTTTGGTGATTTTTCGTTTTACATGTGGTAAATCAGGGACATTAAGTTGTACTTGATTTTCTACAAGTGGTGTTTGAGATCTAAAACTGAAATTGCAAAATCTGTCATGTGTGTGTAGAAAACAAGGTGATGATGTAACCCCGAACCTATAAATGTTTGGTAAACAAACTATTTTTTTCGGAAAAACCATTTTAATTAAAACAAACTTAAGTGTTTTGAAATCATTATGGGAAAATAGTTTGTTGTGAGGGGGAGTTCTGATTGTTTAAGCCAAACGGATGGAGAATTGTAGCGATTCTCATCAAGTTGTCAAGTTTGTACAGTTTGTTTCAAATTTTCCCAGAAAATCAAAATTGAAACATATTTTGATTTTAGCGGGAGTAAAATTTAAAAAAAAATTAGAAAATTTGAAAATGTCAAAAACATTGAAAAATTCAAAATGAGTTTTGCTGAAACAAGAGGAAATGATAGTAGATCAGTTGGACTGTCACAGCATGCTAAAGAATTGGAGAGATAAAATGTGATAAGCGATCTCACTAAAGATGTGACGATAGGCTCAGCTAGACTAGTAGATTTGCGATAACGATACAAACCTAAATGAAAAAGCCTAGTTCTAGTGGGAAACATGGTCGAAAGCATAGTACTTAGTTTTGTCCTTCTTGATTGTGTGCCTACTCAGTAATCGCTGATTGTCAAAAGACATAAAACTGGTTAAGTTTGTGAACTTTCACAACTTTGCTAAAAATTCGCTGTGATTGTGCATTTCATTTTGCAAAGATTTAAACTTGTCTTATTTCTTTATTTTGTTTAAGCATTGGACATCCTCTGCGTATACGTGAGTATCGACCTGGATGTTGTTGCCTAAAGGTTCTGCTTTATTTTCTTTGGTGTTTCGTTTAAGCTTTGGATCACCTCTGCGTATACGGGAGTATCGACCTGGTGGTTAAAGCCTAAACAACTTCAACTTGTTTTTATTTTCTTATTTTGTTTAAACATTGGACTTTCTCTGCGTATACGGAAGTATCGACCTGATTGTTAATGTTTAAACATTCTGCTTTGTTTTCGCACAATTCACAGTTGATAAAAGTTTAAAGGCATTTCTTGAGTTAGTGTATTACATGATGAGGGGATATGCTGAGATCGTGGGGTCCATAAGAATTTAGTGCAAAATTAATATACCTTAACGTATCGGTAAGCATTTCGAAAGTTTTTAGATTGAGTTTAAGTGGACAACAATATCATCAATCTACTTGAATCGTTTAGAGCTTAAAATGATTAAAAGCTTAACGGTGCATGTGATGGGTCTAAAAACTGACATGATCCTCTTTCGCAAACTCACAAAAATATGTTTATACATATTTCATTTCTGCATTTAAGTTTTTGCATTTATGTTTCATATTTTGAAAATCCAAAAAGATTTTCGACAACTGATGATGAAGAGTTGATATTCAAAATTTCAAGTGCTGAACATGATGAACAGGTTTGGGAGTGTGAGTTTAACAGAAGAAATTTGTTTTGAGAAAGAAAAGTTTGATTAGTTAATCAGGGTCATTAATTTGAACTTGGTGTAACTATTTTTAGTAAGTTTTACTTATTGATCTAAGTAAAAAACTTATGTTTCGATGAGAAGTGTGCAGAAAATGAGCTTAACAAAGACAAAGCTAGGATTTGATCTCAAGGTGATAGCAAATTCCAGATAGCGATCCCATCATGATGAAAGGGGGAGTCTGATGAGGCTAGAGCCAAAGAGAAGAAGATCCTGGATAATATGAAAAGCTGTGAAATGGAAAAGACAGACAACGATCCTAAAGCTGATGATGCTGATGATCTGAAGAAATGTCAGCATATCGCAAGGGGGAGTCTGAAGGCCTGCAAGAAAAGACTGAGAGTGAAGCCTAAAGACTGATAAAGACTGAAGATTGTGAAGACTCGACATTTAAGACTCGTCAACATCTGAGGGGGAGTCTGTTGGTGCAGTCATCTGTCGTCTTCGTCTTATGTCGAGTCTCGGGTCCGTTACAGATCTGATCAGGCATGAAATCAAGAGATTTGCAGACTGGTCGTTTGAAATGATGCTGTCCATTTGAAATGTAGTGTCATCGTTTGAATGATGTCCGTTTGAGATTGCTGTCCGTTTGAAGCCCTTACGTTTGAAGGGTGACCGTTTGAAGGATGGCATGTCATCTTCAAACGGTCAGGGAACTCTATAAATACCTTTCAAACGGTTTCAGTTGTAACTTTTCTGTTTTCCGACGGCGAAGCTCCGTCGAGGTGTCTCCGTTACTGTATTTGCTTTATAATCAATACAAGAGACAATTAATAGTGAGTCCAAGCTAAACGAAGACCTAATCAATGAATTCCGCCTCTGATTTGGTCTAAGCGCTCTTCTGATCGACTCGTCAGGTCGTTTCACGATCCTACATTTATTATACCTACATCAGCAATCTATATCACAAGAACAAGTGCCAAGACCGTTGGTAGTTTCTCAGCCCACCGTGGGTGCAAATGATCACGAGGCCGGTCCAAGTGGAACTACACACGAAACCCTAGAAGAACCAACTCCAGTATTTGATCATTCTGACGACTCAGAATCGGAACCTGATCTGACTTTTGAGGAGGAACCAAATATTGCAATGTCAGAAGCTGTTGATCACTGATGTGTGTAAAATGCAACATATAAATTACATCAAATGAGGCATAAAACTAACCCTTTTTAAGTACTAATGTTGGAAAAAGTGTGTTTTTTCTTTCTTTTTGTTGGGATTGAACCCTACCAGAGGAACAAATAATGTAAAGCCAAAACCTGATCACAACAGTGGATTCACAATAAGCAGATGTTTACACTAAGCTCTCCCCTTGACAGTGGTTGCCTATCTACTGATACACTATAAACACTGCTCAGTAGAACAACTGATGAACCAAACACTGATGAAACAACTAAAGACTGCTAAAAGGTAAACGCTGAGCTCTATCTACTGCTGTCTCTTAAGTACTGCTGAAGATTCAAGCACTGCTCATTCAAAGACTAATCACCTTTTGAAGAAAGCACTGATGTTCAAGTAATCAGTGCTTAGGCTACAACAGTGGAACATGAACAGTGTTAGACTTATTTTTTTTTGTATTATTAATCAGTTGTTAGACATCAGTAGTTTTGTATAGATCAGTGTTTATATGTTGTTAGGCTGTTAGATGTCACTATCATGGTGACGTCAGCTGAGGTACATCAGTAGTTTGGTTTGCCTATAAATATGACAGTACTCTGTACTGTTATATCTGATTCGTTTTGAGTGAGTTCTTCTCCTCAATTCAATCCTTTCATCTTGTGCAACCAACCCTGGAGTATCAGGCTGAGGGGGAGTTTAGTCTGTAAGCTTGCATTGTAACCTTTTGCTTTTAATGTAATCTTTCAACTCTATGAAAAAGCAATTGTTTATCAAACTAGATTCTCCTTTGATTGTGTTTACAAAGTTTGTTATCCATTTCCGCTGCACTTAAAACTGCTCATATCTATTTGATTTGTTCAAACATCACAAACAAGCACAATCATGAGAGCCTCAGATCCTAACAATTGGTATCAGAGCTTGGATAGTCAAATTCGATCTAACAATCAATTTGACATAACAGTTCAGCTCACATTTCATTGATACTAAGGTTGGTTGCATTTTAGTTGAAAAACAGAGTAACGAGAAATCATGTTCAAAGTGATGACTCAAACACTCTGTAGAACAACCAAGATGTCATAAGATTCACAGATCTCATACAACTAGTGATATTCATGCACAAATCACTCATAGTTTCCAGATCTGAAAAACTTATCTCGTAACTATGGTAGATCTTCATTCAAAATTGATTTCAACTATTGCTATGGAATTTGTGATGAGTTTATACTAAAGTATGTACCTCAGGTTAACAAAACCTATGTTCATATAGACATTAGTGTTTTGCTAACTTAGAAAGAGGGAAATAAAGCTTTAGTCAAAATTTCTTATGTGCTCAAAGGCAGGTTGAGAATCCTCAAAAGGACCAAATCAACTTTGTCAAAACACATTAAGAAAATAAGGTGTCAAAACAGTCCAAATCATATGTAATGTGTGATCTGGTAATAAAACATGTACAAATGTGGCCAGATCTCTCAAAACATTACTTCAAAATGATTCTGGACTATACTTCCTCAAAATAAAATCACCCAGTGAGTATTTCTGTACTCAAGAATGGGAAGGGTAATAGGGAAAAAGAAAATAAACAAATCTCAAAGTGTGGTTATCTCAAAACTTTTGAATTCAAAAGAAAAGAGTATAAGCATAAAACACTCTTGAGGTCAAAATTGGGTAAACAGTGGTCATCATGCAACTGTGTGCTTTCGTCAAATACAGAAATTGTTCAGGTAACAATGCCATCCCCAGTGATTGACCTTAAAAGAAGCATTTACAATCAATTGACAAGAAAATGACCCCAAACAATGGTCAAAATAACTTGAGAATGATATAATCATGAACTTATTTGAAAAGCTGTCAGATTCTTTTGATGATTTTCAAAACTTCCTTTAATTTTTTTAAGGTGTTTTTTCTCTAAATAAAACCAGATATATATTACTTTTTATAAAATATATTTTGTACTTTTACTCATTTTGATAGTAAAAGTTCATCTCTGGTCAGGATGCAATTTCCTTATTTTTGTGTGAAATTACTATCCTTAAATCTGATCAAAAGGAAATGGCACACATGTCATAGTCATGTTAAGCTCAAGTTTGTTTGTCACTGATCAAAAATTGATTGCAAATTGATTTTCAACTACTAAGATACTTAAGTTCTAATTCAAATAATTAGACACAAATTGAGTAGCCTTGGTAGAAAAGACTTCATCATTTGGGATGCTGAACCACTGTCAGGAATAATTGACATGTGGCAAAAACCTTGAATGAAAATTCTCAAAACAGTTGCTGAAATATTTGTTCTTCAAATCTGTATCATTTACCCTAATCACTGTCTTGTTCAAACATCTGATCACTAAATACTATCCACTGCTAAAAGTCAACCACTGATTCCTCATTTTGCTAAAACAAGCACTGATGCTCAAAATCAGTGTCTTATCCACTGATATACTATCCACTGATAGTAAAAATCTTCCACTGTTTTCACATTATTACCGTTGTAACCACTGATGCTTGATTCATCAGTGGCTCTTAAAACAACTGTTCTCCACTCTTCATCCATTTCAGTGTTTGACACGTGGTTAGTTTTTAGCCTTCAGATCAAAAAAACCGCTGCCACAACAGCGATCACTTTTTCCCTAAATAAAACCCTGCCCTAAACCCCCAAACAGGGTTTTACACTGTCGAATTGAATTCCAAAGTTCTCTTCTCAAAGCAGTTTCCAACCTTTCCTCTCAAAACATTCTCCGATTCTTCTTCATCAAAATGACGAAGTCAAAATCAAAATCAAAATCAAAATCTAAACCAAAATCACCATCATCTTCAAAAGAGGTCGCTCAAACGACCGAAGAAACCATTGAAATCCCATACAAATCACCTCATAACTACGTGGGTCTCCTCACAAAACCTACTGATAACCACACCTTCGACTCCATCATTGGTACACTATCTACATCAAAGTACAAAACTTTGTTGACAGTAGATGCTCCCATTTACTTGCAAACCCAGAGAGAGTTTTGGAAAAATGCAAATCTTGAAAAACAAGATGGAAAAGTAGTAGCCATTAACTCCTCGATACAGGGTAAAGCATTTCAAATCACCCCACAATCAATCTCAGAGGTCTTCAAACTCGATGATCTGAAAGGTAAAACTTCTTTTGATAAAACCGAGTTAAAAGCTGATTTTCTGAAAAGAGGGTATGCAGAACAATCAAAGGTAGATACCTTACAAAAAGGTTATTTTCCATCTGCACCCAGATTTTTATTCCACACACTTTTAAGTTGTGTTTCTAATAAAACAACAGCGTTTAATGAAATACCATTGAAGATTCAATGCCTGAGATATGCTATTCTAAACAATAAAGATTACAACTATTCCCAGGAGATCTTCAATGACATGGTAAAGAATGTTGACAGCAAATCATTTCTTCTTTTTCCAAGATTTCTGAGCCATTACTTTAAACAAAAATTTGAAAAAGAGGATGAGAATTTGCCCAAACAAGGTGTCCATTTTCAAATAAAAAGTTTAACAATTGAAACATTTTCAAGAATGATGGCACCAATAAAATTAAAAGCAAAGGTGCCTGAGCAGATTTTAGAAACTGCCACTGATCCTCTGGCAACTTCTGCTAAGCCCACTGCTCCAGGTGATCCGAGCAGCACAACCACTGCTCTGAAACCCACACCTGACATTACCAAAAAGACCAAAAGAAAAACATCCAGAAAACCCACCAAACCCAAAACAAAGGCAACTCTGGAAGATGAGATCCCAGAGCAACTGCCAGTGACAAAACAAATGTCACCACAAACCACTGCTGCTACTTCCTCACAGCAGTTGGAAGAAAGATCTCAACCTATGCCTAAAACTCCTCCTGCATCCTCACAAAAGGATCAGGTTGTAATCACAGGGACACCAAATTATGAAGCTCTGGATCCACTCGGATCTATCTTCCACAGTCCTGATCCCAAGGACATGTCTCTTTCAACACCCATACCCTCACCAATCATAATGCCACAATCAATAATACCCATGTTGCATGCAGTTGTTATTGCACAGACACAAACCAGTTCCTCTCTATCACCCATTACTGAGAGTATACCTCCACAAGTGACTGGGTCTGATGCTTATACCTCTGCTATCCCAGCAACAACTGAGGAGGTTACACCCCCTGAGTTACAAATAACTCTCGGTGGTAGTTCAAGTGGAGCAGCAACTACAACTGATGGATCAACAGATCTTCAGTTGGACAGTTGTTTCATTAATAAGACTCCCTTGAAGGCAATTTCTTCCATGGCAACATCGGTAACCACCAGTGAGTTGATTTTAACCACCGGTACCACCAAAGGTTTATGGAGTGCTGAAGAAAGAAGTCCCCAGTACCAAGAACAAGGGGCATCAATGGATGATTTTTGGGACTCAGTTCCTAAGTCACACATTGATACAACCACTACTGGTGGGGATTCAGATGATCCTACTAATGTAGGTGATTCAAAATATCAGGAATTGACGGAAAGAGTTGAAAAACTTGAAGATTCAGTTGCTGAAATTAAAGATATGGTGCAAGAGATTTTAAAAGCTCAAAAAGCACAAGCTACTGCTGTTCCTGCTCAAGCACCTGCACAACATGCATTTGCTGCAAATGAGCTTTGGAATATTTTTCAACCCATGCTTGAAAAACAGCAACATATGGCTGATCAAAAGCATGCTATTCAAGTACAAATGCTGAACAACATGGTGGAATCAAGGTTTAAAGACACTCAAGCAGATATCAAGGCTATAAAGGCTAGCATACAAAAGACTGCCCATAGTGGAAAAGTTCCATCTTCCATCCTCTTCATGGATACACCCCTTGCAGATAATGCCAAAAAGGGGGAGAAAATCAAGTTGAGAAAGAAAGGAATAGAAGATGGGCTGTATATTGAACCAGAAGAAGAAAAACAGTCATCTAAATCACCTCAAACCACAAAATCCAAAACTTCAATTCAAACAGCTGATACATCAGTAGTTACAAAAACTACTGTCAGTAGCCAAACAACTGCCATGTCATCAACACACACACCTCCAATACACACCACTCTATCACACACCACCACAACTACTGTTCCACCACCATCTGCGTCTACAGCACAAAAACCACCATTACCTTCACAAAAGGCCAAACCATTATCACCCCCTGCCAAAAAGCAGAAGACAACAGATGTTACAACATCTGTTGTAATAGCAACAGTGGTTGAAACATCAAAGAAAAGGCTGATCAAAAGAAATAGTTAAGGAAACAATATCTAGCCTACATCATTAAACAGAAATTCTATCCTGCTGAAGAAAAACAGTTTGAAGAATGGCCATTAGTTGCATTAAAGCATGAAGCTGAGAGGATTGACAGAATCAAAGATGATTCTACAAAGAAGAAAAATGCTCCAAACTGGAGCAAATACAAAAAGCTCATTGCTGACCTCACTGCTGAGTACAAAGGAAAGAAAAAGGAGCTGGTGGATGCAAAAATGGACACTGCTGACGCCATATCAAAATGGTCAAAACAGCAGAATGATGAAGCCTATGAAAGGCTAAAGAAAAGAAAGATAACTGCTTCAAGTGCTTCAAAGAAACATGAACTAATGATGAAGCTTGAACAGCAGATAGAGAACCTCAGAACAATGTACAAATCAGCAGACAATCCTGTTTTTGTATCAAACCAAAAAGAAGGTAAACAGCTGACTGAAGAAGAGATCAAAGAAAAGGAAGTAGAGTACTTCAAGGACACCATCATGAAAATGGGTCTAAAAGAAGACAGCTCAACAAAGCTTCAAAACCTTGTTAAGAAGGTATTAAACAAACCTGCATCACCAAACACTGCAACAGACATGTCAGAAATTGAAAGGCAACAACTTAATTGAACAAGAAACTGCAGAAGACATAGCTGCAGCAAACAAAGTCATTGAAGAAGCCTTCAAAAGAATGTCTGAAAGTGTGCAGCTATTCACAAGGCCATCATCTCCTAGTTCATCAGTAAATAAACCTCTCCCAAGAAACCCATTTGGTTTAAAAATACTAAAGTGGCTCTCTGATCAAAAGACCCACATATTGACTCTGATCAGAACCAATGGAGAAGTGAGGCATATATCAAGGAATCAAGCACTAGGCCTAAGTGTTGAAGATCTACAAGATCTCCTTGAGCTTACACTGTGCAGGGATGAGGCTGATTTAAGTTCCAAAGAGTTTGAAGAAGAATTTAAAAGAAAAGCAAAGGAACTTCTGATGAAGAATAAAAATCCAGAATAATGACAGGTTTTGGCATTATCTGTTCTAGGGGGAGATTGTTGGGATTGAACCCTACCAGAGGAACGGATAATGTAAAGCCAAAACCTGATCACAACAGTGGATTCACAATAAGCAGATGTTTACACTAAGCTCTCCCCTTGACAGTGGTTACCTATCTGCTGATACACTCTAAACACTGCTCAGAAGAACAACTGATGAACCAAACACTGATGAAACAACTAAAGACTGCTAAAAGGTAAACGCTGAGCTCTATCTACTGCTGTCTCTTAAGTACTGCTTAAGATTCAAGCACTGCTCATTCAAAGACTGATCACCTTTTGAAGAAAGCACTGATGTTCAAGTAATCAGTGCTTAGGCTACAACAGTGGAACGTGAATAGTGTTAGACTTGTTTTGAATTGTATTATCAATCAGTTGTTAGACATCAGTAGTTTTGAATAGATCAGTGTTTATATGTTGTTAGGCTGTTAGATGTCACTATCATGGTGATGTCAGCTGAGGTACATCAGTAGTTTGGTTTGCCTATAAATATGACAGTACTCTGTATTGTTATATCTGATTCGTTTTGAGTGAGTTCTTCTCCTCAATTCAATCCTTTCATCTTGTGCAACCAACCCTGGAGTATCAGGCTGAGGGGGAGTTTAGTCTGTAAGCTTGCATTGTAACCTTTTGCTTTTAATGTAATCTTTCGACTCTATGAAAAAGCAATTGTTTATCAAACTATATTCTCCTTTGATTGTGTTTACAAAGTTTGTTATCCATTTCCGCTGCACTTAAAACTGCTCATATCTATTTGATTTGTTCAAACATCACAAACAAGCACAATCATGAGAGCCTCAGATCCTAACACTTTTGTATTCTCAGGATTAAATGAGCTCAAATTAACAAAAGAAGCAAAAAGACAGCTAAATCTGACATAAATACAAGAAAACGAACAAAAGTAGATCGCCCGACCCCTCAACAGCATCCTCCCAAGCAAAACAGAGAAGGCAGAAGACTGAACACGCCCCGTGCTCAGCGAGCACGGGGCCGTGCCCAAGAAGTAGCAGAAAAGACAAACCTGTAGAAGCTTCTATTGCTCACCACGGGGCCGTGCCCAGTGAACACGGGGGCGTGCCCAAAGTACTACAGGCGCTTAATTGTAATTGCGAATTACAATTAATGAGGAGAGATAGTGTCAGACAGGCACGGGGCCGTGCCCAGCGGACACGGGGCCGTGCCCAGGCCTCTGTTCAGCCTATAAATAGGAGTGCTTGGATTCACTGCAACTCATCCCTAGGCAAACCACCTCTCTTACACTACATCCACCACCTACCACCATCACAACACCATCATCCACCACCATCAACCATTGTCCATCATAGAGTGTGTGAGTCGTCTCGGGATCCAAGATTGATCGTAAGAGGTCTTGACAATCAAGGCCATGTTTGCCTAAGTCTCTTACATCACTTGGTGAAGACAAGTGTTTAGTATAATACTTTTTATTTTTAACCTTTTGCACTTTTTATTTGGTTTTGTATTAATGACTTTAATAACTAGTTGCTTATGTTGAAGGTGAA
Organism: Helianthus annuus; assembly: GCF_002127325.2. NCBI lineage: Eukaryota > Viridiplantae > Streptophyta > Magnoliopsida > Asterales > Asteraceae > Helianthus > Helianthus annuus. Next base: position 63,271,135 of record NC_035440.2, on the reverse strand, counting down.
TTTTCCTTATCGTTTGTCAGTGGTGTCTTGGCATTATTTTACTGTCTATATAAAATAAAAGATTTTCACCATTCATATCTCCACGGTCTATATGGAGGTATGTTAGCTACCTGGTCGGGGGTTAAGGGAACGGTTTGGTAAGGGTCTTGCCCTTGTTCAGCGTTTAGAGGTCCTACAAGGGACCTGGGTCAAATTTAGTAGGATCTTCTTCAATACCCAAAGGTATTGGATGGCGGGGATCCAAACTCTTTGACCCCCTCATAAGTAAACTACTATTAATACTATAACCCGGCTATTTAGGACTGTATCCCTGCTGACTCAGACTACTTAGTCGAGGGTAATGTCACCTCCAAAAGAGGGGCCTACCATAATTTGCATTAATAACTTAATTCATTATCTTTCAATAATCCGACCCTTTAGGATTGTATCCTAACTGACTCAAACTACTGGGTTGAGGATAACGTCGCCTTCAAAAGAGGGGCCTACTACAATAACTAAGATAATCTCTTAAACAAGTGCAAAAGTGCGAAAATAATCAAATGTTATACTAATACACGAGTCGGATCCAAGTGATTCATCTTGTCTATCTGTTTTTATTTTTATTTTATTTTTCAGCATTTAGTTAGTTTTATTTTCTTAGTTTAAAAATCTTTTTCTAACATTTTGATTTGATTAGACGTTGAGGATAAACCGGTACTAAAAGCTCTTGTGTCCTTGGACGACCTCGGTATCTTACCAATACTATACTACGTCCACGATGGGTGCACTTGCCCATATGTGTGTTTAGTGTTGGTAAATATCGTGTTTTATAAATTTAAAACATGGCTAAAAAGTGTAAAAAGGGCTTAAAATATATATCTAAAATATATTACACTACACACGCATCAAGTTTTTGGCACCGTTGCCGGGGACACAAGGATTTTAAGAAAGCTTCAAATCGACGGCCTAGTCAGTTTTTCAAAACTTTTTCAAAACGCGCGCACATTTTTCTGCATTTTAGTTTAGTTTGCATCTACAGTAGCCTGAACACGGGGCCGTGTCCACTGAACACGCCCCCGTGCTGCATATTTTTAGTTAGATACCCAGATACAGAGTCTGAACACGGGGCCGTGCTTACTTAACACGCCCCCATGCTCAACGAGACCAGTAACTTTAATTAAAACCCCCAGATACAGACCCTATACACGGGGCCGTGTCCACTGAACACGGGGCCGTGTCCAGCTTCTGTTTCCATCTTTATTTTTGTTTTCTGGTCCCGAGACTCAGTTGTGGTTTGTTGAGTGATTCTTATGGATCAATACTCAGGGGGCTATAACTACACCTATGAGGAGGATGATTATAGGAGAGACTATTGCACTAATTGTGGTAACCCGCACTCGGTACAATATTGTAACTTGTTTCAACCATCCACTTCATACAACCATTATGAGGAACCCAGGTACGAGCCATCGACTTCACACATCCTATGAAGACCCAAGGTATGAACCTCCTCCCTCATACTCATTTTTTGATGAACCAAGGTATGAGCCTGCATACTCATACTTTGAAGAGTCAAGATATGAGCCACCACCTTCATACGCTTATTATGAGGAACCATGGCGTGAACAACCCACCTCTTATGAGTACTATGAAGAACAAAATTTCGATCCTTATCCATCATATACTTATCATGAAGAACAATGGTATGAACCATCTACTTCATATGAGTACTATGAGGAACCAAGGATCGAACAACCGGATTCAAGCCATGAGGATCCCGATCCTTACTCTATCACCGACATAGCCGATAGGATAATAGAAAAACTCAAATTTATCGAAAGATGCATAAAAGAATCTCGCGTAAGGGACGAGGAGTCCCACGCAAGAGAATAATTAAAAAGGAAGAAACGATAATTGAGGAGTTAAAAATGGAAGAACAAATAAGTGAAAAACCAACTCATGAGATAAACAACGAAAGAGGTGAGACCGATAACGTTAAAATTCAAGAAGAGTCTAATTTTGAAGAAATTAATCTTTTGTCACCTTCTTTTGAAAATCATTGTTTAGTAACCACTCATGCTAAGTTTTTAAAAGAGTTAAACACTAATACTAAAATCGAGGAAATGATAAGTGTTAAGTTAACTCATGATCAAATTCACTAATAAAAGAAGATCCTTTTGAAATTAACATTACACCGGTTCCATGTTTTTTTCAAAATTCATTTATTAGTAATGTCACCATTGATAAAGATCTTGTGTTAACATAATGCCTAATTACATTTTTGAAAAATTAAGTATTAGTGATTTTGCTCCACTTCAAATACCCATTTTTCTATCCAATCGGAAAGTAATAAAATCAATCGGTGTAGTTGAGGATGTCTTGGTTCAAACAAATCAAATGGTTATTCCAACCGACTTTGTCATCCTCGATGACGCTCCTCTAGTCTTGGGAAAACCTTTTGTAAAAACTCATGAAGCTTTAAAAAACCGGAAATTTAACAATCTACCTCTTCAGTTAGGGGCATTCAAAAGGAGCATAGATCTTGAGCGTTCAATGAAATATCCTTTTGGCAATAATGACCCCCTAATTGAAGATGAAGATGAGCCACCCGATACAACTGAAGAAGTTGACCACTTTGTTGAAGAAGAGGTCGCCATAGAACAAACTTTTAAAGTTCTTGATCTTGATGAGCCACAAAATAAGGTGTCTCCTAAAGACCCACCCCTTGAGCTCAAAGAACTTTCGAAAGGTTTGGAATATGCCTTTCTAGACAAAGATGGTAATTTACCTGTAATTATTTCGTCTAAATTAAGTAGTGTAGAAAAAGAAAAATTAGTTAATCTTCTTAAAAAAACACAAAAATGCGATTGCTTGGAAGCTTGTAGATATTAAAGGAATAAGTCCTTCCATGTGCACGCACAAAATTTTAATGAATGATGACTACAAAACAGTAAAACAACCACAACGTAGAGTAAATCCCAATGTGCAAGAAGTGGTTAAAAATGAGGTCATCAAACTACTTGACGCCGGACTAATCTATCCTATCTCCGATAGTCCATGGGTAAGTCCCATCCATGTAGTCCCGAAGAAAGGAGGTATGACGGTAATAACTAATGAAAAAAATGAATTAATGCCAACAAGAACCGTCACAGGATGGAGAGTTTGTATAGACTATAGACGATTAAATGAAGCAACGAGGAAAGATCACTTTCCTTTGCCCTTCATTGATCAAATGTTAGAACGACTATCCGGTCATAAATTTTACTGTTTCTTGGATGGTTTTTCAGGTTATTTTCAAATTCCGATAGCACCTGAAGACCAAGAAAAGATGACTTTCACATGCCCCTACGGAACTTTCGCCTATCGACGCATGCCGTTTGGTCTATGTAATGCACCTGCAACATTCCAACGTTGTATGGTAGCCATTTTCCATGACATGATAGAAAAGACAATGGAAGTCTTCATGGACGACTTTTCTATCTTTGGAGATTCATATGACCAATGCCTCGATAACCTTGAACGAATGCTATCCCGATGTGAGGAAACTAACCTCGCCCTTAACTGGGAAAAATGCCATTTCATGGTAACAGAGGGAATAGTACTCAGTCACAAAATCTCGAGCGAAGGAATGGAAGTTGATCGAGCAAAAGTAGACACTATTTCTCGATTACCTCCACCCTCCTCCGTTAGAGCAATCAGAAGTTTCCTAGGGCATGCCGGATTTTATAGAAGGTTTATCAAGGACTTTTCAAAAATTTCAAGACCTCTAACAAAATTACTTGAAAAAGATGCACCTTTCATCTTTGACAAGGAGTGCAATCAAGCATTTCTAACCCTCAAGGAAATGCTAGTCAATGCACCTATCATGATAGCACCTGATTGGAAATTTCCTTTCGAAATCATGTGTGATGCAAGTGACTTTGCTGTTGGAGCAGTCTTGGGACAAAGAAAAGAAAAGCATTTCCACCCGATTTATTATGCTAGTAAAACACTTAACGATGCACAAGAAAATACACAACTACTGAAAAAGAGTTACTAGCTGTGGTATTTGCTTTTGATAAATTCCGTTCTTACCTAGTTCTTTCTAAAACTGTAGTCTATACAGATCATGCAGCTATCCGATACCTTTTCAAGAAATAAGACGCCAAACCCCGTTTGATCAGATGGATTCTACTCCTCCAAGAATTTGATATTGAAATCAAAGACAAAAGAGGAGCAGAAAACACTGCTGCAGATCATCTTTCACGCCTAGAAGACCCAGCTTTGGATGCAACTAGGGACGAACAGATCAACGAAAAATTTCCAACAGAATCCTTGGAAATGGTGGAAAGCAGACAAGAACCATGGTATGCCGACTACGCTAATTACTTAGCTAGCGGTATAGTCACCAAAGGATGGCCACATCATCAAAGAAAGAAATTATTTGCCGATGTAAAGCATTACTTTTGGGAAGACCCTTATCTTTTCAAAATGTGTGCTGACCAACTCATCCGAAGGTGTGTCCATGGTGGCGAAGCACGAAGAATTCTCCGCCATTGTCATGAAAGTCCATATGGAGGACATCATGGTGCCGCTAGTACCGCACGAAAGGTATTTGATTCAGGATTTTATTGGCCAACCATTTACAAAGATGCGCAAGATCTTGTAAAGACATGTGATGCTTGCCAAAGATCAGGTAATATTTCTTCCAAAAACGAAATGCCTCAAAATGGCATTCTCGTTTGTGAAATTTTTGATGTGTGGGGACTCGATTTCATGGGACCCTTCCCACCGTCAAAAGGACAAATATATACTGGTGGCGGTTGATTACTTGTCTAAATGGGCCGAGGCCGAAGCTCTTCCAACAAACGATGGAAGAGTAGTGGTAATATTTCTGAAAAAATTATTCTCTCGTTTTAGAACACCAAAAGCTTTGATAAGTGATAGGGGTACCCATTTTTGCAATCATCAACTCGAAAAAATCTTAACAAGATATGGGGTCTATCACCGGGTCTCAACAGCATATCACCCTCAAACAAATGGACAAGCCGAAGTGACTAACAGAGGTTTAAAATGAATACTTGAAAAAACCGTAGGATTAAATAAAAAGGAAAGGGCTGATAAGTTAGATGATGCTTTATGGGCCTTCTGAACTGCTTATAAAACCACTATAGGCACAACCCCGTATAAGCTCGTCTATGGAAAAAGTTGTCATTTGCCAGTAGAAATAGCTCACACAGCCTACTGGGCAATAAAAAATGTAAACCTAGACTTAGAAACTGCAGGTAAAAATTGATTCTGTCAAATAAATGAATTAGATGAACTAAGGAATTTTGCATACTCTAACTCTGAAATTTATAAGGAAAGAATGAAAAATTTACACGACAGATATATTAAACCTAATGAATTTCGAGTAGGAGACCAAGTTCTGTTGTTTAATTCACGACTTCGATTATTTCCGGGTAAGCTAAAATCTAGGTGGTCAGGACCTTTTTCCATCAACCATATTTTTCCTCACGGTGCAGTAGAAATTAAAGCTCGAAATGGGATTCCATTCAAAGTCAATGGCCAACGGCTAAAACTCTATCGAGGATCCATTGAGGATGAGGAAGAAGAGATCTTGCTTCAAACGGTCAACGAATAAAAAATATCGATATCATACCTGGTATGTTACGAACAAGCAAGTATACATCGAAAGCGGTAAGTCTTTCAACCAGGCTTATTGGGAAAAACGGGCACTCACACGAGCACATACAAAAATTTTTTTTTTTAACTTTACTCGGCACGGGGCCGTGTCCGCTGGACACGGGGCCGTGTCGACGCCACTGTCGGGATAAAACCCTCTTTTCATAACAGTTACATCATTCCACACGCCCCGTTTCCCCGAAAAAGCTCTGGTCCAAGGCGATTTTCTGCAGATTTTCGACGTTACCACTAGATCTAACAACATCAAGGTATGATTCTATCATCATTAGTAGTTAGATTAGTTACTTGCATGTAGTCAAACATAAAAAATTTGGGGAAAAATCTAGGGTTCTTGAAGTTCATCCGGATCGAACCTCAAAATTTTGATATAATCTATTAGTATTAGTTTAGATAAGTGTAATGGGAAGTAAATGCACTTGTATTGTTGATAGATTTGCCCGATTTCTCACAAAAACCTTAAACCCTTGTTTTTGAACCGAAAAAGATAAAATTGAAGGGGTAAACGGGTTGTTTTGGGAAAAACGGCACTTGGGGTTTCATTTTCGGGGGAAACCGCTCCTACTTGGCCAAAAATTTTCAGATTTTCGGGACCGGGATGAACAATGAACTCTTTGAGTAACAGACGCCTGGACACGGGGTCGTGCTCGCTGAGCACGGGGCCGTGTCCAGCTCAATGTTTGCAGTTTCTTTCAAAAATCTCACTGTTTCGTGCTAACTTTTGGTGTATTCTTTCAGATGTCGAAGTTCACAAGATTTAACGCGAATGAGCTCGATGTTAGGGCTAGATATGAGATACTTCAAACAAGACCCGAGGAATAGCAAGGCAAGCGTGCACGGACCAATTAACCTTAGTGAACCAGCTCGACCGATTCAACAACCTGGTTACCGGACCACTAAGGGCTGCCTTGACCACTCGGCTTCGGTCGGTACATCAATGTACTATGGAGTTCTATAGTACTTTCATCTTCACTTCAAGGTGTGACCCGTTTGAAAATGAGGGGTTTGCATTTCGATGTGGTGGGACAAGGTACTCGATCTCTATGGCACAATTCGGAGCAATAGTGGGACTGTATGCGGAAGAAGAATCGGGGAATGAGGAAAACACCGGGGGATTACGAGATCTAGATGAAAATGAGCGCCAAGCCGCATGGGCCCAAATCGGTGAAGGACATTACAACCCCAGCAGCACAAAGAGTACTAAGCTGAGGGATCCGCTTTATCGCTACATTCATAGGCTCCTCACTTACTCTCTCAGCCAAAGACATGACAGTAGCGGGGTTGTTGGGTTGAAAGATTTGGTAGTCCTTCACTGCATCCACAACCGAAGGGCCCTCGATATTCCATATCTCCTGCTTCGAAACATGCATCTGAACCGTCTTGCTCGTGCACCAACCCCTATCTTCTTTGGGGGATGGGTGTACCGCCTCTTCAAGCACTTCACGCGCATTCCTAGGTCCTTTGAAAGGAGCCCATGGTCGGGACGAGTTGATTATCACATTTGTCGCGCCATGAACCTAATTTATGAGGCGGAAGACGGATCAGTGAGCTTTCAAAGGATGCAAGGCCATGCATGGAACCCACAGGAGGCCCTAGTCCTTCACGCTCCACCTCCTCACTACCAATATCAACCCAATGGTGATCCGGGTCAATGCCCCTCCCAAGGAGGCGGTTTTCCTAACCTTCAAAGTTTACATGATCTTTTGCAGGAAAACCTCATGTGCACCAGGAACACCTACAACCTTGCCAACAATACATACCACCGGGTCGGAGTTATCGAACGAAACATCAACGATATCCAAGACGACATCGGAAGCATCCGGGAGTATATGGCGGGTCATGGGAATGGAGGTGATGACAACGATGAGGATATGGACTAGGAGGTTGAAGGAGCAGGAGCGGGTTGATGGTGAGCCCACAGGTTAAGGTCCCCTTTTATCTATCAAAACAATTTCCGGCCTGCGTGCCGAGTGTTAGACAATTTACTTTCCTTAACTCCTTTTTACTTTCTACTTTAATTTTCTTTTACTTTATGGTTTGGATGATTAACTATGGTAAATTAGGATGTTTGGTATTGCTTGGTGTGGTATTTAGTGATAAAACAGGTACAATTGAGGCTTATAGTGCTAATCATTAGCACTAATAAAGCCAGGACAGGAAAACCGGAAGAAGAAACCTGTTTTTCAGCCTTGCAGATAGTCCACACGGGGACGTGTCTAGCTGACACGCCCCCGTGCCCACCTCCCAGATCTGCTGTTTGTTTGTTTTTCTGCAATTTTTGCCAGACACGGGGCCGTGCCTAGCCAACACGCCCCCGTGTCCATCTTCTGTAAGTTTTCATTACTGGCAGTTGAACACGGGGTCGTGTCCAAACTGCCAGTAACATAAATTTTTGCTTTTAACACCATGTTACACATTCAATCAACCTAAAAATTTATTTTTGGGACACATTGAGGACAATGTGTAATTTAAGTGTGAGGGGATGCTAAAACCTTGAATTTTGCAAGTCCTAATAACAAGCCTTACACAAAACTCTATTGGAACCGCCAGTCACCCCAAATTTTTTCAAAAATTTTCATTTTTTTTACTTGTCTAAAGTTTAAGTTGGGAATTCTAAGACTAACAAGGTTATATTTTTACAAGTTTACAACCGATAGCGTCGTGATAAAAAGAACCAACATAAGAAAATTATGAAACAACATGACAAGCTTAGTTAAAATTCGATTATATATACTTGATCACATAAAAACCCATTCCCACAAAAGTGAGTTTTGAGCCTTTATTGAGCATACAAATATACATCTTTATGCTAAATGCTCATTTTTCGTTTCTTGTGTGAATAGCCGCTTGGTTCTTACGACTCTAGAACTTGCCGCGACAATTCATTCCTGGTCCTTACCAACTTAAACCCAAGTAAGTAAATGATGGAGGCATTAGGACTAACCTTTTCTTTTCAACACCATTTATTTTTATATTTATTTTTCTTTTCACCTACCCAAAAACTCCCCCTAGTTAGCCCCTTTGAGCCTAAACCTTTTCGTTTCTTAACCCCCAAACCCTTTTTACCCACCAAAAAAAAAACCCTTTTTATTTTTACCCTTTATTTTAGTAACAAGCTCGGTTTTCGTGTGACTAAAAAAATATATTTACAATGAAGTTAGAAATAAACAAACAAAGCTCCTCAAACAAAAGCTTGTTTGAAGAAATACTTCATTAAAAATAAAAAGTCACAAAAACAAAATGTTTTACGAAAACCGACGCTTTTTACGACTTTCGCCCTTTTCTACTAACCACTAACCCAACTACCCACCTTTAGCCCAAGCCTAACCCTTCACCCAAAAAGTCCTCTTGATATTTACAAAGGTATAAAGTTAAAAAGGAGGAGGATTGATTGCTTGGCAAGCTTATGGTAGGAATAAGTTCCATGCCGCTCTCGAGTGATTCACTAAAAATACACATTCGGCCGAGTGTGAGTGATTTCTCCCGTGAGGTATGTGAACTTGTATATAAATGGAATTTTAGAAAGGTATGTTATGCCTTAATAAATAATTTACCTTGTGAAAGGTTTTTAATAAATCATGACGAATAGGATTGTATATAAATAAAAATAAAACCCAATAAAGATCTTGGATTCCCGACACTCTATGACAAGCCAAAACCTTCTCTTCTACCCATTCCATTTGGGAGTGTAAGCCACATATTAAAGAGTTTTGCTTGAGGACAAGCAAAAATTCAAGTGTGGGGACATTTGATGTGTGTAAAATGCAACATATAAATTACATCAAATAAGGCATAAAACTAACCCTTTTTAAGTACTAATGTTGGAAAAAGTGTGTTTTTGTCTTCCTTTTGTATTTTCAGGATTAAATGAGCTCAAATTAACAAAAGAAGCAAAAAGACAGCTAAATCTAACATAAGTACAAGAAAAGGAACAAAAGTGGATTGCCCGACCCCTCAACAGCATCCTCCCAAGCAAAACAGAGAAGGCAGAAGACTAAACACGCCCCGTGCTCAGCGAGCATGGGGCCGTGCCCAAGAAGCAGCAGAAAAGACAAACCTGTAGAAGCTTCTATTGCTCACCACGGGGCCGCGCCTAGTGAACACGGGGGCGTGCCCAAAGTACAGCAGGCGCATTAATTGTAATTGCGAATTACAATTAATGAGGAGAGATAGTGTCAGACAGGCACGGGGCCGTGCTCAGGCCTCTGTTCAGCCTATAAATAGGAGTGCTTGGCTTCATTGCAACTCATCCCTTGGCACGCCACCTCTCTCACACTTCACCCACCACCCACCACCATCACAACACCATCATCCATTGTCCATCATAGAGTGTGTGAGTCATCTCGGGATCCAAGATTGATCATAAGAGGTCTTGACAATCAAGGCCATGTTTGCCTAAGTCTCTTACATCACTTGGTGAAGACAAGTGTTTAGTATAATACTTTTTATTTTTAACCTTTTGCACTTTTTATTTGGTTTTATATTAATGACTTTAATAACTAGTTGCTTATGTTGAAGGTGAATTTTCCTTATCGTTTGTCCGTGGTGTCTTGGCATTATTTTACTGTCTATATAAAATAAAAGATTTTCACCATTCATATCTCCACGGTCTATATGGAGGTATGTTGGCTACCTGGTCGGGGGTTAAGGTAACGATTTGATAAGGGTCTTGCCCTTGTTCAGCGTTTAGAGGTCCTACAAGGGACATGGGTCAAATTTAGTAGGATCTCCTTCAATACCCAAAGGTATTAGATGGCGGGGATCCAAACTCTTTGACCCCCTCATAAGTAAACTACTATTAATACTATAACCCGGCTATTTAGGACTGTATCCCTGCTGACTCAGACTACTTAGTCGAGGGTAACGTCACCTCCAAAAGAGGGGCCTACCATAATTTGCATTAATAACTTAATTCATTATCTTTCAATAATCCGACCCTTTAGGATTGTATCCTTGCTGACTCAAACTACTGGGTTGAGGGTAACGTCGCCTTCAAAAGAGGGGCCTACTACAATAACTAAGTTAATCTCTTAAACAAGTGCAAAAGTACGAAAATAATCAAAGGTTATACTAATACACGAGTTGGATCCAAGTGATTCATCTTATCTATCTGTTTTTATTTTCATTTTATTTTTCAGCATTTAGTTAGTTTTATTTTCTTAGTTTAAAAATCTTTTTCTAACATTTTGATTTGATTAGACGTTGAGGATAAACCAGTACTAAAAGCTCTTGTGTCCTTGGAAGACCTTGGTATCTTACCAACACTATACTACGTCCACGATGGGTGCACTTGCCCATATGTGTGTTTAGTGTTAGTAAATATCGTGTTTTATAAATTTAAAACTTGGCTAAAAAGTGTAAAAAGGGCTTAAAATATATATATAAAATATATTACACTACACACGCATCAAGTTTTTGGCGCCGTTGCCGGGGACACAATGATTTTAAGAAAGCTTAAAATCGACGGCCTAGTCAGTTTTTCAAAACTTTTTCAAAACGCGCGCACATTTTTCTGCATTTTAGTTTAGTTTGCATCTACAGTAGCCTGAACACGGGGCCGTGTCCACTGAACACGCCCCCGTGCTGCATATTTTTAGTTAGATACCCAGATACAGACTCTGTACACGGGGCCGTGTCCACTGAACACGGGGCCGTGTCCAGCTTCTGTTTCCATCTTTATTTTTGTTTTCTTCTCCCAAGACTCAGTTGTGGTCTGTTGAGTGATTCTTATGGATCAATACTCAGGGGGCTATAACTACACCTATGAGGAGGATGATTATAGGAGAGACTATCGCACTAATTATGGTAACCCGCACTCGGTACAATATTGTAACTTGTTTCAACCATCCACTTCATACAACCATTATGAGGAACCTAGGTACGAGCCATCGACTTCATACACATCCTATGAAGACCCAAGGTATGAACCTCCTCCCTCATACTCATATTTTGATGAACCAAGGTATGAGCCTTCATACTCATACTTTGAAGAGTCAAGATATGAGCCACCACCTTCATACACTTATTATGAGGAACCATGGCGTGAACAACCCACCTCTTATGAGTACTATGAAGAACAAAATTTCGACCCTTATCCATCATATACTTATCATGAAGAACAATGGTATGAACCATCTACTTCATATGAGTACTATGAGGAACCAAGGATCGAACAAACGGATTCAAGCCATGAGGATCCCGATCCTTACTCTATCACCATAGCCGATAGGATAATAGAAAAACTCAAATTTATCGAAAGATGCATAAAAGAATCTCGCACAAGGGAAGAGGAGTCCCGCGCAAGAGAAGAATTAAAAAAGGAAGAAACGATAATTGAGGAGTTAAAAATGGAAGAACAAATAAGTGAAAAACCAACTCATGAGATAAACAACGAAAGAGGTGAGACCGATAACGTTAAAATTCAAATCATATCATGTTGCTAGGTACTTGTTCGGGTGATAAAATGACTTCAAATCATAAGATACGCATAATATCGAAGTCCAGGGGCTGAGTGGTAATTAAATGAAAGTTGGGTGTGTGAGGAGTGTGGCTTACGGGTAGAAGTGTCTGATTACAACAGAATGTATAAACCGTAACCTACGGATTTTAACCCGTAAGCTACGGTTGGTTAAATATCAGCGCATAAGTTGTTTAACTAATATGGGGATATGTTTTTGGAGGATTTGGTAAACATCTAAGGGCATCACGTGAACAGGGGAATCGCGAAGACTAGTCAACATCACAAAACATCATACATCATCCATCATCTAAATATATACACACACAGCCGAGAGGAGTTGGAGGGTATTGGTCAACAAACATCATCATTATATGATATGATCATCAACATTGACTTTAGGGGAGCATCATTCACGAGGAGAATTGAGAAGCAACATTTTTTTGGCGGCTTGTGGGAAGTCTTTGACATAGACTTTGAATGCAGACATATTGAGAGGAGGGGACCTCCACATTAATTCTTTTGATTGGGCCGCATATTGCACATGGGCCGGCTAGCAGAATTGGGGGTGGACTTTTGAGGATTGGGCCGCATACTGATCCAGTGCACAAAAACAAGGTCTATTTACTCGAAAAAGTGCTTTACGGACTACACCAGGCCCCGAGAGCCTGGTACTAGACGCTTTCCCAACATCTGCTGGCCAACGGGTTCATCAGAGGGACGGTTGATAGTAGTTTGTTTACAAAATAGGTTGCAGGACATCTAATCATCGTGCAGATTTACGTTGATGACATAATCTTCGGATCGACAAATGACGAATTGTACAAAGAGTTCGAGAAGGTTATGAAGAAAAAGTTTGAAATGAGTTCGATGGGGGAGATGAAGTTCTTCCTAGGGCTACAAGTTGAGCAAATGCCCGAAGGAATCTTCATTCACCAAACGAAATACGTGAATGATGTGCTGGAAAAGTTCAACATGTCTGAATCTGCTCCAACATCAACCCCCCTGGCTCAAAATCATGGGATATGTCCGGACGAAAGCGGAGAGAAAGTAGATGAGACGTACTATCGGTCGATCATTGGATCTTTGATGTATCTAACTGCGTCACGCCCGGACATCATGTATCCAACTTGTCTATGTGCCAGATATCAGTCCAGCGCGAGACAGTCACACCTGACAATTGTGAAGAGAATTTTACGGTATCTTAAAGGCTGCCCAAGCACCGGCTTGTGGTATCCTAAGTCTGGTGACTTTTCTCTTACTGGTTATGCTGATTCTGATTTTGGACGCTGTAAACAAAATGCAAAGTCCACAACTGCAGGCTGTCAGTTCTTTGGAACTCGACAAGTCTCCTAGTGGTTTCCTCCGGATGGAGGGTTTTTGTAAGTTAGGCGAAACTATGTGTTTGTGATAATCGTTTTGATTAGGTGATCTAAGCATTCGATGCTTTTCACCTTTGTTTTGATTCGTTGATTGTAAACAATTGCATTTATTTAAACCTTAATTTCTAAGCATTCAGTTCCCGAGAGTTCTAGTAATTGGGATATATTTGACATGGGGTTAGGGTTTGTAAATTGTAATTGATAATCATTCGATAACCTCCCGTTATGTATTGACCGGAGTACTTAGTCGTTGGTTATCACAATTAATTAATCAAGTTTAATACCTATGTCTATGTAGGTTACGATTAAACACATAGTGAAAACTAACTGTAAAACCTGAAATCTGGAGGAACCATTTCCTTCCCTATTGATTTAACCCTTAGTTTTTTTATTCGTTAATTTAGATAATTCTCACAATCAAACAAATAGATTTTCCAATTCTGTAGTAGTTAATTAAAACTTTTCATTACAACATTTTCCACAATCCTCCTCTGGTTCGATATCCGACTTACTCTAGCTACTAGTTTATTTCGGTTTTTGCATGTCACTAACGACAGACATCAAAATGGTGCCGTTGCCGGGGAGGCGTGCGCAAAGTGTTTAGTGTTAAGTTTTTAGTAAAATAGAAAAAAAAATCAAAAAAAAAAAAATCCAAAAATAGTATTTTATTCATCACATATTCCACTGTTTGCTTTTACCTTGGGTATACTAGTTTTGTCTGTGCAGATTTATTGCAGATATTATTATAGAAAGTGCTTACTGGTCATGCCGAGGTTGTGGTAGTCCATGTCACACGCGTGACGATTGTCCTGTGTTCCGGAAAATGTGTGAGGACGAACAGAGGAGAGCAGATGAGTTGGATTTTTATTCTGATGATGATGTCCACCCATACTATTCTTATTCTGATTCGCTGCGAGTTGCATATGATTACCAGTCAGATACGGATTATTGTTATGATGAGCAGGCATGGTATGAGAGTAGCTATGATCCGGGGATGGTACAAAGCGTGAGTTACCAAGAGGAGTATGATCATTGTTATGATGAATACTCTCGACTTTCTTATGAAGACCATCCGGTACACTATCAACATACCTATCATACCCAGTATACAATTGATCAGGGTGAGTCTGAATGTGCACCCCATTCACATAGTTACTATCAATCACCTCAATTTGGAAGTCTTATGGAATATATGAGACAAAGAGAGCTGGCATACATTGAAGAGCAATTGGCGAAACCTGACCTATCAATAGAGAACCAGTTGGAGATGTGGATTACGAAGTATAACCTTTTGATGGCTGAAGTAAAGGCTGACAGGCCAAGAATGACTCAAATGGAAAAACGCCAAGCCACAGATAGATGGGTGTCTCTATAGATGTCTCATTCTCAAGTAAGGGATGAGGTTGTGGAGGTTAATACCATACCGGTGATTCTCCCAATTGTTGAACAGTTAGATGTGGAGAAAATTGTTGAAGGTGATGAGGTGAAAGAAGACATTCCACAAAATAAGTGTGGGGATGCACGTATAGAGATAAGGAAGGAGGATGAACAACTTGCTCGGGCGGTATCGATGTTATCCAAGATCGATGAATTATTATCAGCACCCAGCCTTTCAAAGCAACAACGAATTGACTATTTTAGCATGAAGTATGATGTATTATCTACGAAGATACGAGTAGAAGAGTCCATCTCACCATTACCTGATGATATCAAAAACCATTTTCAAGATGGTGAGGAGGTTGTGGAGACTAATACCACAATGATTTCCTCAGTTGATGAAGAACCACACATGAAAAAGTTTGTTGTTGTTGAGAGTGAAGTGAAAGAAGAAGTTACAAGTGCTTCGACACATGAAGTTGAATGCTTAGCGCTTCGCACAGTACCACAAACTGAGGTAATCGAAGTATATCTTGATCCTCCTTCGATATTGGTTACTGCACCCAACAAAGCTAGGGATGATCGCTCAAGGTGTAGGAGTCGAAAGGTGGGTTTGCAAGACATCGGGCAATTTATCAAGCAATGGGCCCACAATAGCATATCAATCTTACCGAGCATGCCGCACATGGTTAAACAAAGCTTGATGTGGCTTGTTAACTATCGAGTCTACATTGGGAACTCGGTAGGAAAGTGTTCGATTCGACCACCATAACGGAAACTAGGTACGGTGTGGCTGAAGACCTAAAACTTAGCGCTCTCAGGAGGCAGCCCGAGGATGTAGAGTTTGTACTTTGTTTTGGTTTCATTTTGGTGTGTTTGTATTTTGACAGGTTTCTGTGTTCCATCTCCACGGATGCAATGAATCAAGTGTGGGGATATTTGGCAACATCCCCGATGAGATCTCAAAGAATCTATGAGGGGCGTATATTCCGGTTAGATCACAGCAGCTACACCACTACAAACACTCACTTGTTTTCTGATCAGGTGCATGTGTTTCTCTATCCTGTGTTTTATTTGTTTTTGTGTTTTTGGTGGTGTGAATTTTTGTGTTGGGAATGGTGTCAATTGTGTTGAGTCGAGTAAGTTGTTAGCCGTTCATGGTTTGTGGGTGGTATCTCTCGAGTTTATATTATAAATTGCACCATACATTGGGGACAATGTATCCCAAGTGTGGGGATGCGGTAACTCGAGAGAGGGTTGGTAAGATTGTTGATCTTAAAAGCCTGAAGGGTTGAAATTGCTTAAAATTGAAAAATATTGAAAATTTTTGTCTCAAGTATGCTTGAACTACATGAAAACCAACATTTTCAATCGCTAAAGGTTCCTACTGATATTAAACTAACTTAGATCCCTAGTCATGGTTGTCCCTTTAAGTTTCATGAGAGTATTTCTGACATGTTTTTTTCAGAATAGTTGAGAAGAGATGCCTAACTAGGGGCAACATGCTTTAAGAATTACACATGCTACGTGTTGGCAACCTATATTCCTTTTGTTCGGTGAGATATTTGAGCCTACTCAGTGATAGTTGAATTGCAATAAATGTTCATTTGCTGAGAGTAGGCCATATGTTGCTTTGTGTTAGAACTTGTGTGGTTTGATACATGCCAAGACTGTGGTTTAGCGTATGCACATAAATGATAAAGGCATTAGGATCCATTCATTGTTCTATATGTTGATTATTGATTCCACCCACCTTAGTTAACCATGTTGAGCCTTTTTACCTTTCGTTGTTACACCTTGTTTGACCCGTTCGAATACCAACCATGAATGACAATTGTGTGTTAGATATTTTGTTGAAAAAAAGCAAAAAAAAAAAAAAGATATATGAAAAAAGAAAAAAAAAGGGAAAAGAAAGAAAAAGAAAAAAAATCATTGTTATGTTCGTGTTAAATAAATGGGTCGAAAATCACCCAAAGTGTTGGTATTATTGTGAATAAGTTGTCATGGTTTGGTATATTCATTTGTGTTCGCATATAAATATGAAAAACCCAAAAATATTTCCCTACCTTTACCATTAACCCAAAACCCAAAAGTCCTTTTGATATGTGTAACGTTATTTGATACAGTGGAGGTGTGATTGCTATACAAGCTTATCATTTCAAAGTAATATATTTGGTTTTGAGTGAAATATATACTAGCACATTACACGCTAGTCTTGATTAAACCGAGAGGAGTGATTATTGTGAGGGGCGTGTGGCATGTGTGTAGTATCATAAGCATGTTAGTTTTAGTTAGTCAAGTCTTAAAGTGTTTTAAATGCGTATCATTTACTTTTCAGATTGTCAATCTCGATTGTGTCAGTCTATGGGACGGATATGACCTGGGACCTTAAATTGTTAATTCGGTAAGGGATTTAATGGTGATTTGTTAATAAGGTGAGTAGTGTTTGTCATGGTTGCTTGAGGACAATCAATGTCAAGTGTGGGGATGTGATGGAGGTTGCAAAACAAGAGCGTTAAGTGTGTTAAAATACGTATCGTATTGTGTTTTAAGCGGTTAAGTGTTTGAATGTGATAACTACGCGTATTCCTCGTGTTACAGGTTAATCAGCTTAAAATGGTGAAGTTAGGATACTTGGTGATGAAGCGGAACACCCATGGATGTTAACTGGGACATATCATGTTGCTAGGTACTTGTTCGGGTGATAAAATGACTTCAAATCATAAGATACGCATAATATTGAAGTCCAAGGGCTGAGTGGTAATTAAATGAAAGTTGGGTGTGTGAGGAGTGTGGCTTACGGGTAGAAGTGTCTGATTACAACAGAAAGTATAAACCGTAACCTACGGATTTTAACCCTAAGCTACGGTTGGTTAAATGTCAGCGCATAAGTTGTTTAATTAATATGGGGATATGTTTTTGGAGGATTTGGTAAACATCTAAGGGCATCACGTGAACAGGGGAATCGTGAAGATTAGTCAACATCACAAAACATCATACATCATCCATCATCTAAATATATACACACACAGCCGAGAGGAGTTGGAGGGTATTGGTCAACAAACATCATCATTATATGATATGATCATCAACATTGACTTTAGGGGAGCATCATTCACAAGGAGAATTGAGAAGCAACATTTTTTTGGCGGCTTGTGGGAAGTCTTTGACATAGACTTTGAATGCAGACATAATGAGAGGAGGGGACCTCCACATTAATTCTTTTGATTGGGCCGCATATTGCACATGGGCCGGCTAGCAGAATTGGGGGTGGACTTTTGAGGATTGGGCCGCATACTGATCCAGTGCACAAAAACAAGGTCTATTTACTCGACAAAGCGCTTTATGGACTACACCAGGCCCCGAGAGCCTGGTACTAGACGCTTTCCCAACATCTGCTGGCCAACGGGTTCATCAGAGGGACGGTTGATAGTACTTTGTTTAAAAAATAGGTTGCAGGACATCGAATCATCGTGCAGATTTACGTTGATGACATAATCTTCGGATCAACAAATGACGAATTGTACAAAGAGTTCGAGAAGGTTATGAAGAAAAAGTTTGAAATGAGTTCGATGGGGGAGATGAATTTCTTCCTAGGGCTACAAGTTGAGCAAATGCCCGAAGGAATCTTCATTCACCAAACGAAATACGTGAATGATGTGTTGGAAAAGTTCAACATATCTGAATCAGCTCCAACATCAACCCCCTGGCTCAAAATCATGGGATATGTCCGGACGAAAGCGGAGAGAAAGTAGATGAGACGTACTATCGGTCGATCATTGGATCTTTGATGTATCTAACTGCGTCACGCCCGGACATCATGTATCCAACTTGTCTATGCGCCTGATATCAGTCCAGCCCGAGATAGTCACACCTGCCAATTGTGAAGAGAATTTTACGGTATCTTAAAGGTTGCCCAAGCACCGGCTTGTGGTATCCTAAGTCTAGTGACTTTTCTCTTACTGGTTATGCTGATTCTGATTTCGGACGCTGTAAACAAAATGCAAAGTCCACAACTGCAGGCTGTCAGTTCTTTGGAACTCGGCTAGTCACCTGGCAGTGCAAGAAACAAACCTCAGTCGCTCTCTCAACATGCTAGCCTGAATACGTCTCAGCCTCCAGCTGTTGCTCTCAGATCCTTTGGATCCAACAGCAAATGAGGGACTTTGGTTTGCAGTTCTTGGACACGCCAATCTATGTGGACAATGAGGCAGCAATAAATATAACTAAAAATCCGGTGCATCATTCTAAAACAAAACATATTGAAATTCGACATCATTTTATCCGTGATTGTCACGAGAAGAAATTGATTCGAATTGAACATATACACACCGAGGATCAGAGAGCTGATTTTTACACAAAACCTTTTGATAGAACAAGATTTAACTATCTTTTAAAATTGAATGGTTTGAAAATTTTGTTTTCTGGGAGGGTAATAGAGTGTGAAGCCGAGGAGGACGGCGATCAGAAGTGATCCATGTCGTGTTGTCAAGTTTTTATACAGTTTATTTTCTGCTTTTGATAAAACCAAAAACACAAAAATATGTTTTTGTTTTTAGGGGGAGAAAGTTTACAGAAAATACAGAAACATGATAAAATTTCAAAATCCAAAAACATTGAAAAAGTCAAAAAGAGTTTGTGTATAAAGGGGAAATGATAGTACATCAGCTAGACAGATGCAGTACGCTAAAGAAATGTATAGTTTAATTGTGTTAAGCAGTCTCACTGATCATGTGCCGATAGGTTTTTACACATTTAGTAAGTTTGTTTGGGATATAAATATAAATCACAACTTGCTTTTACGTGGGGAACATCTCTCGGATATATAGGTAACCCCTGAAATCCAGTTTGAAAGACTCTATTTCTGACATACTAGGTCTTTGTACGTGATGATATCTGGGGTATTATACCAGGACTTCTGATTTTGCGGAAGCAATAGCCTAGTCCTCGTATAATACTCTGCACTGCTTTATTCATAAAGCCTCCCCTCAGCATAAAAAATGATGAAACATTGAAAAATGCTAATCATGTGTTGTTGTAAAGAAGATCCCCAAAGGGGACCCACCTAAAGTCGAGCCATCATCTCTCTGATTGAACGGAAGTTCTAGCCTGAGCTTTCATGGCCTCGCATTCACCCATTACATATATCATTAGTGTGCACTCACCTGTAAGACTGAATATAGTGGTCTGGATACGGGAGTATATTCTGAGGTGGTACACGCGTATAAGTTAAGACTCTAAAACACTAAATCGTATCCTGAACAGATTGAAGTTTGTGTGAAAGCTTAAGAGGATCAGTATATCGGCAATCACTGTGAATTGTTTAATACTGGGTATGAAATCAAAGCTTAACGGTACTTGTATCTTGTCAGCAGCTGATATGATCCCCTAACACGCTCACCAAAAATATGTGTGTACAGTTTATTGTTTATCAAAATCCAAAAAGATTGTCTGTTTGTTTAGCAAAATTAAAATCCAAAAAGATTTGATTTTCATCTTATTTTCGACAACGGACGTTGGGGATCTGATGATTAAAGTCTTACAATGCTGAACAAGTTGGATCATGAGGGTTGGATAAACAAAAGTTTGTGAAAAGATGTTGATAATTGCTCGAAAAAGTTTAAAAGTTTATTAATTTGAACTTAAATCTGTTTCAGAAAATCAGCAACTTCATAAATTGGTCAACCAAGGTCATTAACTTAGACTTGGCAGGCTAAACAGTTGACCAGGGTCATTAACTTGGACTTGGTTAACTGGGTGTGATGGTAAAAAAGTCAAAAAGATAAAAATTTTGAAAAATCTTGATAAATTGAAAATTCAAACGAAATGACCATTTCGCACGAAATGACCATATCGTTTCAAATGATTCATTTCGCTTGAACTGCCTCAATGTCCATTTCGCACGAAATGGACATGTCTATAAATAGGGCTTCATTCCGCTTCAAACAGTCATTTCCACCATTCCGCTTCAAAACACTTGTCAAAGGCGATTTCAAACGAAGTCACCAATTTCATCGACTCTAGCCTGAATCTTGCCTGTTTGTTGATCGAAATTCGTTTATAAGTTGGTGGGTACAACTTATAACATGGGAACGGTAAGATTGGATGTCTATTTAACCCAGATTTGTCTGAAATCGTATGAACTCGATGAACAGAACATCAAACTTAGATCTAGGGTTTGGTTGTGAACTAAAAGGAACGATAATCATATCTGCGTACTCGGAATGTGGAGTAGATCTGATTTAGGGTTTTAATTTGATCGATTCGCATGAACTCGGTAGATCAGGGACTTCGAACTTAGATCTAGGTTGTTTGTGTGATCAAAACTGAACAATAAACATACCCATGTACTCGGAATCTGTCATAGAACATAGTTAGGGCTTCAATTTCATAATCAAATCAAGTTTTGAACTCTGCAAAATCCCTGTTCATAGTCTTGTTTTCAAACGAAATGACAAGTGATTTCGTTCGAAATGGCACATTGGTTATTGTTACTGATTCAAACGAAATGGCCATTTCGCTTCAAACATCATTTCATTTCAAACTTCATTTCGCTTCAAACGTCATTCCATTTGAAAACTGGCCATTCCGCTTGAACACCATTTCGTTTGAAATGTCATACTGCATGAAAGGTCCATTTCTCTTGACAAGCCATTTCGTGTGAATGATATTTGTTTTGAATATTGTTCAAAGTATTTAACTTGTGTTTCTGATGTGTATTTCAGGCTTCGAATGTTCAGTTTGATCCGTTACACAACATCTGTTGTGTTTATGATGAGAAGCTTCCAAAAATGGCGGTATTCAAAGAGATTCTGGAATTTATGAAGCGTTTACCTATCCAGAAGGCATTGACGAATCAACATAATGTTTTTCAGTCTCACATTGAACGTTTCTGGAAAAATGCCAAGTATGAGAAAGAAAGCAAAGTGACAACTTCGATTGTTAGCTTGAACGGTGAAGATAAAGAAATAGTCATCACAGAACAGCTCATCCGTGAGGTGTTAGATTTTCCGGATGATGAGTATTCACCGATGAAGTTTCCAGAAAGAATGGTTAAGGGATGTATGTTGAGGATGGGTTATAATGGTCCGCTGAACAGTGCAAACTATTTGAGATCGTGTTTCTCAAAGCCTTACAAGTTTTTCAGTCATTCAATTGTTCACGCTCTCAGTCATAGGAAAGGTGGATATGATGTGATGAGGGATTACCAGATGAACATGGTTACTGCACTTGTGTTGAACAAAAAGTACAATTTTTCAAAGATCATTTTCCATTACATGAAGGAAAACATTACTTCTGGCAGCAAAACTTGGATCTATCCAAGATTTGTACAAATGATGCTTGATCATGCTTATCCGGATCTAGAGAAAGATGAAAATAATGATTTGTTGGCATTATATCATATGGATAATGAGCCGTTGATTGAATTATCCAGGTATAACAAAAATCATCCAGAATCAAAAACAAAAGCAGAATTCTTTGGATTCATCAAAGATGCTAACTACAAAGATCCAGACCCAGATCCAGAAAATCATCAGAAGTGGAGAAATAATAAAGAAACGAAAGAAACAAGTGTTGCAGATGAATTAACAAAGTTGGCATATTTCAAAGAAACTCGAAATGAGGTGGTTTTTGAAAGAAGAAAAGAAGAAAAGGAGTAGAAAGACAACTCCTAAGGTACAAACAGAAGAAGGTTCATCTTCACAGCCACAAAAGAAGCGTCAAAAGAAAGTTGTTGAGACATTACTGGTTGATGAACCAGAGGAAGAAGAAACAGAAGCTGATGCTATAGGAGATCATGGTCGTTTATCTCCTGAATCTAAACAGTTATTGAAATCTCTTAAAGAAAGTTTTGAAGCTGAAAAAACAGCTGGTGAGAAAGTAGGTGACGATGAAGAGAAAAGTTCATCCAGTTCTGAAGAGGAGGTTGATGAAACTGAACGTTGGAAAAAGGTAATATCTGGTAAAGAAAAGGAGAAGAAGAGGAAGAGGAGTGGAAATGATGATGATGATGATTTGTATATTCCATCTCCCGAGCATGTTCAAGAAGTTCAAACACCACCTTCTGAAGGTAGGAAGAAATCCAATGCAAGAAAACGTGTTGTTTCTCCTAAAGTAGCACGAAGGTTGAAAATCTTGCTGAAATCAAAACCGATCCAGGAATCAAGTCAACCACCATCATCTCCACCACAAGCTGAACCACAACAACAACCATCACCATATCAATCACCACCACAACAACCATTACCTGATCCAATTCCATCACCACCAAAACAACCACCACCACCACATTCATCACCTCAACCTCGTGTCTCTACACCAATTCATGAACAACCTATTATAAGAGTTAGATGTCTGGTTGGTCTTTGTGGTTTGCGAAAATTGCAGACTTGGTCCCAAGGGTTTACTAATTACACACTTGGTCTCAGTGGTTGCAATTTTTAAACGCGCGTTGTCCTTAACACTAACTTGTGTTAAATTTTCTAGTTAAGTCTTTGTGAAATGACCAAAATATCCCTAAACAATTAAAAACAAAAAAAGGCAAAATAAGATGAGTCCAGTACTCGTCTTCTTCTCCCTCTCTAACCCACAACTACCTCCATCTTCAACACACCATCACCACCACCTCATCCATCTCCACCTTCAACCCACCACCACCTCCTCCACCTCCACCGTCAACCAACCACCACCACCACCTTCAACCCACCACCACCACCTCCACCAAACCACCACAACACCACCTAACACCCAACCACCCTAACTGTCACCACCAACATCAGCTCCACAACATTTAAAAAGCCGCTGCCCTCTCCAACCTCAGCGAGTTGTTGCTAATTTATTCATTTGATTTGTTTGAAAATTGAAACATAATAACTTTTCTTATTAGAGCACTTTTTAAAAAGAACAAAAATCATTGGAACAATAATCATGATCACCGTTAATTTATTCTTTGTCGTTGGTACCACTACCAGACATGCCCAATATGCCTGGAATTCTTTCTATTTCCAGCCAAAAAATCAGGCAACCAAATTATACAGTTGCAACAACAGTCTGGTCCCAATATTCCTTTCTATTTAAATCCCATATCAAATTCAACATTCATCAATAATTTATTCTTTATTGTTTGAATATTCTTCAAGTTACTAGTTTTTCCGATCTGATTTCCTTTTTCTAGGGAAACCGGAGGAATAAAAAATATCACCGGCGTATCCTTATTCTTTCCGGTAGAATAATCGTCGTCATTGCAGCTTCGTTTAAGTAGATCTCGAACCTTCCACCTGTTTGAAGTATTCCCAATCGAAATAGAATTACTTTTCATATGCTTTGATTGTTTTAAACGTGGATTCGAATCCGGCTTCCACACATAGTAGGTTTCCGGCATAACATCGACGTTGATGGTTTAGATGCCAACCTCAAAGCATCAATGTCGTCACAGTGATTCAGATATACGTCTGGTGGTGCTGCTTGTTTGGGGAAGAAGGAGAAGTGAGGTGGGACCCACAAAGATATATTATTTTAATAAAACTAATTTTTATTTTTGTTTTTCTTAATAAGGGTATTTTGGTCATTTAACACAAACTTAACTTGATAACTTAACATAGGTTAGTGACAAGGACCACCCGAGTGCAAAAATTACAACCACTGGGACCAAGTATGTAGTTATTGAACCACTCGGACCAAGTCTGCAATTTTCACAAACCACAGAAACCAACCAAGTATTTAACTCTGAAAGGAATTTTTCTGAAGTTTTAAATGTTTTATCCTTTAAATTATTTTCTCAAGCTTTTTTTTAATAAATTTAAGAGCCAAAAGAGATATGTTTTTTCTTTTAAATTATTACAAGACTAACACTATAGGTCTAACTCTAGGCGATGCAGGCCCAAACATTAGTTTACTTATATGGGTAAAACAATGGAGGCCCAATCATTACTTTGTACAGATGGGCAAAGCGACGGAGGCCCAAGGCCTAATCTTTAGTTTTGTTTACCATTAAGTTACAATACAATAACGATCGATCTCTCTTAATTTTACTTACAGTTACTTACTTACTTACTGATCTAAAACTTTCAATAGAGGGCACAATACAGAATAGGTAAAAAAATCAATTAATCCAATAGATGGCACGATATAGAATAGGTAAAAAAAGCAATTAAATAAATAAAATTACTAATCTATATCTATCTATACTATATAATAAAAAAAACATTTAGGGAACACTTATCATCGTATTAGATATAGAATTAGGTAAAAAAGCAATTAATTCAATAGAGGGCATGATATAGAATAGGTAAAAAGCAATTAAATAAATAAAATTACTTATCTATATCTATTTAGGATTAGGTTCAAGAGTGAACACTAATGTAGCTTGTGAACTGAGTGAACTAATCCTGGCCATACACGTGTATATATCAATGGCCATGATTTGATATTGAAATACACTAGTGTATTTTA
Source organism: Helianthus annuus (assembly GCF_002127325.2). Classification (NCBI taxonomy): domain Eukaryota; kingdom Viridiplantae; phylum Streptophyta; class Magnoliopsida; order Asterales; family Asteraceae; genus Helianthus; species Helianthus annuus. Next base: position 63,245,806 of record NC_035440.2, on the reverse strand, counting down.
CAATTTGATTATGAGATCCTGGCCATACACGTGTGTAGATCAATGGCCAGGATTTGTTCACTCAGTTCGCAAATACACTAGTGTTCCCTCTAGAACCCCACCCTATCTATCTATACTATATAATAAAAGAAAAAATTTAAGGGACACTTATCATCGTATTAGATCATATATGCACGATATAGAATTAGGTAAAAAAGCAATTAATTCAATAAAGGGCACAATATAGAATAGGTAAAAAAGCAATTAAATAAATAAAATTACTTATCTATATCTATCTATACTATATAATAAAAAAAACATTTAGGGGACACTTGTAATCGTATTAGGTCATATATCTTTTAATTTTCCAACAATCTCTAATGGATAATTATTATTTATAGATAACTCTCCAATTAAATATTATTTAGTTTAATCTCTTATGGATTATTATTCCCGCACAATACATATGGTTCTATTATGTGCCCACTAACTCATTCCATGTTCCAGTAGTTGTCAAGTTTTATTTTAGTATGTAGTTATTTATTAGTTAAGCATGTTTTGAATTATAGATAGTGGGTCAAGATAGTTGGTTAGTGGGTAGTTATTTATCTTTTGAGTATTTATAGTGTAATTCATTTGATGTTTATGGGTATGAATGAAAAATTTAAGTATTTATAGTGTAAGCCATTTGATGTTTATGGATATGAATATGAATGAAAAATATGAATTGAGTCTTTTCTAAAAATCTTCAAGTTCTTTCAAGCTTCTTATCTATTTTCTTTGGATCAATTGGTTAACAATTTGGTTCGTATCAATTGGTATCAGAGCGGTATTGATCCACTCTTATGGACGCTCAACAATGGAACGAGTCGTTGGTTCGAATCGAGTCAATGATTGTTGAGATCATTGATTTTCTCAAGAACCGACCTGGATTGCTACCACCCGCCCCGTCACCCGCTACCGCCTCACCATCACCAATAGCTACCATCAAACCTACATCTCCACCAACTTCCGCCACCACACCACCACAACCAACTCTAAAAATTGCCCCATCACCGGAGTCAGACCCGGAATGGGAACCGTCACTCCCTCCGTTTACACAACAACAACCACCGGAGTCAGACCCGTAATGGGCACCGTCACTCCCTCCGTTTACACAACAACCACCACCAATCTTTGCATCCCCACCAATAATTACATCACCGACTCTTCATGTATATTTTGGTGAATCAATAACTCATGGGTGGGGCCTCTTTGCATGTCAGAGGATTTTTAAAGAAGAATTTGGGATTAAACGTCATGGTAAGCATGCAATGAGAAGCTTTGCAGAACTGAGGAAAAGAAAATATGAATATGAAGGAAAGGAATGTTATCTTTTTAATGGTGAAGTCTGGCGACGCGAGTGGCATCCACCATGGCGCCCTATTGAGACGCTCCTAATGCCACTAACCGAATTGAGTGGCGGCCACCATGGTCCTTATTTTTGTCCTTGAGGACAAGGACGCTTTCAACTGGTCAGGAATGTTATGTGCCCACTAACTCATTCCATCTTCCAGATTTGTCATGTTTTATTTTAATATGTAGTTTATTTATTAATTAAGTGTGTCTTGAATTATAGATAGTGGGTGCAGATAGTTGGTTAGTGGGTAGTTATTTATCTTTTGAGTATTTATAGTATAAGCCATTTGATGTTTATGGGTATAAATGAAAAATATGAATTGAGTCTTTTCTAAAAATCTTCAAGTTCTTTCAAGCTTCTTATCTATTTTCTTTGCAACAATTGGTTAAGGATTCGGTTAGTATCAGGTTCTTGTAGATAACTTTTTATTATTTAGTATACAATATTACATTTATTCAACCCTTGTAACACACAGGGTTATAACCTAGTAAGAAATATAAGAAATACAAGAAATACACACAAATAATTACTGAATTACTAAACATAAAAAGATAAAACAATAAACCATTACCTAACTAGATAAGAGATTATGTACAAGAGAGAATTCTTGTACGAGGCGTAGGAGACACGCTCAACCATTGATCTCCCAAGATCAATTGCTCAAAACTAGGCAATGACATTTTCGTAAATATAATTGAGGAAAACAAATAGAGAAAGGGTATTCTGGTCCTTTCTCATTCGAACTCTTTCCCCTCTTGATTTTCAAACAGCTATTACTTTTTCATACGTTAATATTTTTTTTAAATAAATTACACCGTATTAACGAACATTTCATTCTCTTTAATTCAACAGCGTATTATAATAGTTTTCTTAAAAAATAAAATGATTTTGAATACTCATTACGTGATTACGTAATTTTGAATTACCGATTACGTGATTAATACAATGTAATTTAAAAAAATATATATTAACGTATGAAAAAGTTATAGTCGTTTGAAAATCAACACGAAAAGTTGTTTCAGGTGAGAAAGGACTAAATTACCCTTAAAGCCAATGCCACTTGTCCTCCCCTCCATATCGCGTAGGCTTCGTACATAAGTTTTGTCTTGTATGAGATCCTTTCTCTATCTAACTAAACTAAATAATAAGTATCGGTAAAAATAAACATATAAAAATTTGATCTACTCAAGTACTGATCGAAAGAAAGATTGACTGATGACTAGGTGGTGAGGATGCACCAGGCTGCGAGCGAGTGTATGTAATCTCCAAATTTTGGACTTTTTCTAGATGAAATATTAACTAATTTTGAACTCCGTGTGTTACATGCGTTGAATAAATGTAATTTTATATATTAAGTAATAAAAACTTTTATATCTTTAAAAAGCTCGTGTATTGTACGGGTTAATTAAAACTGTGTATTACACAGTTTGAATAATAATGGATCTTAGTTATCGCTAAAAACTCTTTCTTTTAACATAACTAGCAAGATGCCAGCGCGGTACGGCGGGAACGACACATCGCATTGCGATACTCGTTTTTGGTAGTTTTCTTATTCGTATAATATTTATTATAGCATCATTGTAAAACATATTTATCAAAATCAAAGTCATAGGGTAATCCATTTCATTGTGTTATGCATGGTTCGGTCGGTTCGGTTATTATCCTCAACCTAAGACGAAACAAAAGTCATTAGTTAGTTTATTTTATTAATCAATCGGTTTTCGGTTAATCACTTCGGTTTATTCGGTTAGACTGACGGTTTTTTGTTTGTTTCATTTAATTTTAGTTAAGAGCAAAAACCAAACATGGGCTAAAAGTTTTGCTTAGAAATATAACCAATCGGTTTTCGGTTAATCGCTTCGGTTTATTTTATTAGATTGACGATTTTTTGTTTGATTCATTTAATTTCAGTTAATAGAAAAAACCAAACTTGGGCTAAAACTTTTGCTTATAAATATATGAAATTGAGGTATAAAAACATGAAATGAAAGTATACATATATGAAATGGAGATATAAAATATGAAATATATAAACTGGAGGTATAAAAGCTAGAAATATATGGAAACATAAATGATTCGGTTATGTTCAGCTAATTTGGTTTAAACAAGATGTTAGGAAACTTAACTGTATTTGTTGTTAAAAATCGTTAAAGTTACTTAGAATTAATTCTGTCAACGCGAACCGATTGATGAACTGTCCCAGAAGCACTGAATATGAAGACCGAGAAAGAAAAAAACTCAAGCTTCTAATTTTTTGATTAAAACATCACTACAAGGTTACAAGACTTCAAAATGTTAGCGAAACATTATGGAGTTTACACGATGCAAATTCAAAGAATTGTGTTCATAAGATAATATATCTCATGAACACATTAAATATCTCAATATGTGAGAAAAAGCTTTCATCAGAAAAGAAAAAGAAAATATCTCAATATGAGGAAAGCTTTCATTAGAAAAGAAAAAGAAACAAATTGGTCCATAAAGAAGATAAGCCACATGAATAATGGATGGGCACACAAACCAATATTCTTTCAACCAATTACATTTGAGATAGTGCACATGGAATCTCTAAAAATACATAATTCTTTCGTATTTACACACACGATACAAATTCAAAGAATTGTGTTCATAAGATAATATATCTTATGAAGACATTAAATATCTCAATATGTGAGAAAAAGCTTTCATCAGAAAAGAAAAAGAAAATATCTCAATATGAGGAAAGCTTTCATTAGAAAAGAAAAAGAAACAAATTGGTCCATAAAGAAGATAAGCCACATGAATAATGGATGGGCACACAAACCAATATTCTTTCAACCAATTACAATTGAGATAGTGCACATGGAATCTCTAAAAATACATAATTCTTTCGTAGGAATTATGTGTGTATTTTGAAGTAAATTTTCTATATAGAGTTTTTATGTGAGTTTACCCCCTCGTTTGTCCCAGGGGGTGATATTCAAGATTCGAGTTTATTCTCGGATCAACCCCTTCTTCTTTGTTTGGTTCCGCCAAACAAAGATTAATTCTTATGTTCATAGAACAATACATTTATTTTATAAGAGTTAATCATTGAAGAAATCTCACTCTCATTGTCTCTATTTTTATTCTTTGAATGTTTATATACTTCACAAACACTCGTCTCTACATCGAAGAAAGCTGAATCATTCGAACAAGATTAGAAAAAGGGACCAGCAAGTGGTATCGGAGCAGATTGGATAAATTATTTCCAATATCCCTTGCTCTTTTAATAGAGACGTATATTCACGATCTGCAAAAGTTTCAAAGAAAAATATTTTTTTGCAGATCTAAAAAAAATAATAAGGTATGTAGAAGAGTCGTAGGATCGATAAACGACCTGAATGAGTCGGTTTGAGTCAAATCAAAGCTACTAGAGAGGCGGAAACAAATTAGTAACTGAGAATCGGTGTTAGAATGTTTGTAGAAACAGAGATATTCACTTTAAACTGGTTTTCCATTGCTTTTAGACGTTAATACACGGAAACAATTTGACAGCACTTCGTTACAACTTTCTCCAATTCGTACCAAATGAAAAACTCGATTCTCCTATTTATAGGAGATCCATTCCGCACGAAATGGTATGATCCATTTCGTACGAAATGGCAAAACTCCATTTCGTACGAAACGGCCTTAGGTCCATTTCGTGCAAAATGGTTACAACACCAAATAACTTTAACTTTTTACATTAAGGACCCTATTACAAGCTACTTGACGCGACCTAGACTGTTGACGTAGGCGATAGACATTATGTACCAACAAACTCCCCCTTGGATGTTGTCGGAGTCTTCAGTCAGGTTGTCTTCAGCTCTTTCTTCATAGAGACTTAAACTTTTCCTCCCTTTGCTTAGGCTTCTTCAGTAACAGCTTCCTAAGCTTTTCATTCTCTTCGACCGCTCGCTTTTCCTCTTCAGCCATCCTTTGCGCAACAGTATGTCTTAACATCTTGTCTTTTTCTTCACGTGCTTTCCTTTCTTTCTCAGCTTTTAGAGTTTCTTCTTTCTTAATCTTCCTCCATTTAGATGACTATACATTTTCAGAGTTGATTCCTTTCTGAAAACATATAGTTGCCACTTTCTGGAACTGTAAAGCCTGATCTTTGTCTTCAGCTTTGTAACAAATCTTGTTTGCAAACAAATACTCGATATCTTTCGCTAAACAGTTGACAATCCACATCGGATCATACAAGTGAATATGTCTGACTTCATTTTCCACCTTGTATGTGATCACAGCTTCAGTAGACATGCAACTGTATACCCAACACAAGATTCCTTTATAAAAACCCTGTTCCATTTTCGGCAATGGGATATTCTTAATCACCCTTGGCTTCTTTATCTGCAAGATTGTCTCTTCAACACCTGTCACTGGATCTATCCTCTTCACTTTCTTCGGATAGTGAGGTTTCCAATGTTTGAAATCTTTGAAAGCTTCATACTTCATTAGGCCCCAAGTAGGCACATCACGTTCCCTTACTGGTTAGGACAAAGTTCTGACTTTTGGAAGTTCCTCTACATCCCACCAGGGCAAAGACATGATATCTTGAATATACGCAAAGTACTGAACACCATACTGTCACACCCCTAATTTCCACGTGTCACCGGTGGGCCCGGTGGGGAGTATAGTGACGTAGTTGGCATCATCATAGACAAACAACACAATATAATAATGCACAGCGGAAGCAAAGATAGATTCATTTCAACTTTAATAAAATGTAATATTAAATATCACTGATAGTTGAAACGAATCCACAGGCGGATCAAAATAAAATAAGATATTGTTCAACAGTTTTATTGTCGTCCAAGCTTGCGAGACTTATTGTGGACGCTCTAGAAGACAGCCAGCCTATTACGTGTAGTACCTGCACTTAACCTTTTGGGAAAATACGTCAGTTTACACTGGTAAATACAATTTAACTGACTCATTTTGAAAATGATTGAAAATTGATTTAAATGCACATGGCATAAAATATTTTTATAACTTGGGATAATTATACAATATAATCTTGTAAGGGATTTACATGTTACTCCGCGTTCAGTAGCCCGATCCGTAGACCGGGTTAAAGATTAATAGACACACCACAATATAGAGTTATACACTGACGGGTGTACGCCTACACCCCGTGCTCAGGTCGTGGCCATCTCGTAAGATGATGCCAAGGATATCCGGGACATGGTCATTAACCGCCCAAAGGCTTCAAGCAATAAAACACCTTCAAAACAGGGTCATCTCAATAAATTTAACCACTATTCGATTAAAGAATTCAATGCCGGACCAAGCGGTATATTATATACCGTACCCCAAGCCCGTATAGGGAAAATAAGGTTGGTAAGTATGAATCACAATTAGCAAGTGAAGGTAGCTTTTACTGGGTCTCCTATTCTGGAACAAAGGTTTATAATAACCTATTAGATTCCTAACGGGTCTTTATTTAAGCCTAAGCTTAGACCGGTTAGTTTTAAGGACGATACGGTTCAAGCGCACGATTAAGCGAAGACCGGATAGAATGTGATTTAGACCCGACAAGTTTGAACACTTGTATAATTTGGGTATGCTAAATACATTCTGGATTTTGAGACAAAAATGATAATGTTTGACCTGTTTCGGTCAATTTATGCAAACTAGTTACATAAACCGAACCGAACGCTAAAAGAGCGTTACGGGTAACCACAAGAGTCATATGCAAGTTCCCTGATATAATATGCTTTAAATATGTTATAATATCAGCAAGTTATGTTCTATTATGCCCCGAATGAATTTAAATTCAATTTATGCCTTATAAGGGCATTTTGGTCATTTAAAAGATTATAAAAGAGTTAAATCGGAAATCTAAGTTACAGGTCTGATTTATACAGTAAATATACTTAATTTGACATATTATTACAGTAGGGTATGACCCATTTATGAAACTTATCATTTAAAATCAAACTATGCACCTTAGGGGTATTTCGGTAATTTCACAAGGGCTAAAAGGGTCAAAACTGGAAACCTGAGTTCAAAAACTTATACTTACTGTTATTATATAAAAATATGCTAAATATATCAGTAGGTATAATCCTTATACGTTTAATATGGTTATAGTACATACTTATGCGTTAAAAACGCTTAAAAAGGCGATTTAGAGCCGTTTTTGGGTTTTCAAAAGAAAGCTGACATTTTTATATTTCCAGAATGCTCAAAATAATTTATTTAACAAATAAAATCAGTAGAAAAAGGTTTGGGGTCAAAAGGATTTATAAAACTCATTTTATAGCTTAAAAGGGTAAATTCGGTATTAACCGAACTAAACTTAGAGACTTATGATGTGATCAGCCAAAAATCAAATAAAAATCTTCAAAAATCCCAAAATATTATATAACATCAGTTGGTAAAAAGTTTGGTATCAAAAAGTGGGCTTAAATAGGTTATACGCTAATTACGCCGTTTATTTAACATAAAGCTTTAGATTTACGATATCGGACATAACTCTAAATCTGGACCTCCAACTGATATCAAATTTTCGGTGCAAGTTTATAAATCAGTAATAAAGGTTTCTACTCTTTCACTTTTCCAAAAATCACGTTTTATAGCAAAAAGGGCAAAATAGTCATATTTAAGCATAAACCGGTAACATGCATATGAATCGGACAACTGTTGAACCAAGTCTTAAAATCTCAGAGAGTTGCACATAAATAAAAATGGTCCAAAATAAGCTCTATGGAAGATCTCAAACATGCATGCACGGATCCGAGTCGAGAGTCAAAGAAAAAGTCATTTTATAAGACTTTCGGTTCCGATCCGGGTTTATACTAAAAATTGTCGAGTTGATCATGATAAAACATATTCTTACATTCATCACAAAGTTATTTTTGATGATCAAACTGATTGCATGTAATCTACATTACTATTTATGCTAGATTTCGCAAAAACACGTTATGTTGACTTTTTAAGAACAACTTTGACTCGACAATAATCATGCTTAGAGTGGGAATCAGAAAATACCCTTTTGAGGGTTTGTTTCCCACATAAATACCAACTTGTAGGTACTTTCAATTTGAGAAATGACTGAGCCATTTTCGTTTAATCAAAAAGTCAAACTATAGTTACGACGGATTGACTTTCGGCTAATAATCTAAGCTAGAACGGATTAGAGAAGGTTATGATTACTTACAAGAGTCCTAATGAAGCTTAGAGATCACTATGAAGCAGCCTTGTCGTCCAGAAAGCTCCAGAATAGCTCTTGTGAATTTTGAAAGATGTAAGTGTTCTTGGTTACTACCCTTTGTGCCTTCTATGCAAGTTTTGATCAGATTATAAGGTGTTTCAGGAGTTGTAAGAGAGTCACAAGTGTCCTTACATGCATGTAATTCGATTGGTGCATTTGGGAGGTGGTATTAGCTGTAAACAACTTGGAATCAGACCCTTAACTGCAATAACCCGATTTCTGTCGCTGGGCAGGCCTCGCGTCACGCCTAGGGCCCTAGGGTGACACCTAGCCCCATCTGATCCTCAAATCTCTTTTAATGTTGAAGTTTTGGTCCTTTGTTACGAGGTTTTGGCTATCAATCATGCTCATTAGACCCTCAAACTTGATTTTTATGGTCCTTGGGACATTTATAAACATGGTAAAGTCCTCGGGTAACTTTGCGCTCACCCGAAAAGTCATGAAATTCGACGTTGACGCTTTTAACCCTTTGTGTACGGTTTTGGCCATAACTTTCTCATACGATAACGAAACTTCATGAAATTTTTACCACATATTCTAGTGAGTATATTTTATCATTACAAAGCTTCGGGGCTGCCAAAAGATCACTCAGAGGTATAAATTCAACATGTTGACACTTTTAGCCCCTGTAGTTTGTAATTCCTCACTTTCGTGCATTTTCCGCTTCGTATGATCCATGATTTATCCGTTTAGGGTTATAAACACCATGTAGGGTTATTTTAGAGTCTATTTATCCATTGTTGACACTTTGGGCCCTTGTATCCACATAGTTTCACTGTTTGTCAACTTTAGTCCCTCTAAAGTATGTTTTCTCATGTTCAAAGCCCATGACACGTGTCAATGCATTATTGGACGTAAATTTTCGAGGTGTTACATCCTCACCCCCTTAAAAGAAATCTCGACCTCGAGATTTACTGGAACAAATGAGGGTATTTTTCTTTCATCGTAGATTCTACTTCCCATGTGTATTCGGGACCTCTACGGGCATCCCACTTGACCTTAACAATAGCTACATGCTTCCTTCGAAGCTTCTTCACCTGTCGATCCTCAATCGACAATGGTTTTTCCACGAACTTCAAGCTTTCATCTATGTGTATATCTGTATGCGGTATGACCAGTGATTCGTCAGCGAAACACTTCTTCAGATTACAGATGTGGAACACGTTATGTATAGCGCTAAGCTCTTCAGGCAAGTTTAACTTGTAAGCAACTGACCCAACACGTTCGACAATCTCGAAAGGTCCTATGTATCTCGGGCTTAGCTTGCCTTTCTTACCAAATCGCATCACCCCCTTCCAGGGCGATACTTTAAGCAATACCTTATCACCTACATCGAAGTGAAAATCCTTGCGCTTTGGATCCGCATAACTCTTCAGCCTATCCCTGGCAGCTTTCAAACGATCGCGAATCTGAACGATCTTGTCCGTCGTCTCAAAAACGATTTCTGGTCCTGATAGTTGGACATCTCCAACTTCTGCCCAACAAATAGGCGATCTACACTTTCTACCGTATAAGGCCTCAAAAGGCGCGGCTTTTATGCTGGTGTGGTAGCTATTGTTGTAGGAGAATTCGATCAGTGGTAGGTTCTTATCCCAACTACCACCCAAGTCGATCGCACATGCACGTAGCATGTCTTCCAAAGTTTGAATAGTACGCTCGCTTTGACCATCAGTCTGTGGATGATAAGCCGTACTAAAATTTAAACGAGTGCCCAAAGATTGTTGGAAACTCTTCCAAAAATGTGACGTATATCTAGTATCTCTATCAGAGATAATAGATACGGGTATACCATGCAGCGCTACAATCTTATCAACATATAATTGCGCCAACATATCGGAGCTATAAGTCTCCTTGATGGGTAGAAAATGAGCTGACTTCGTCAGTCTATCTACTATGACCCATATAGTATCATTTCCCTTCTTTGTCTTGGGCAATTTGGTGATGAAATCCATTGTCACCATCTCCCACTTCCACGTGGGAATTTCAGGTTGTTGAAGCAAACCGGACGGCTTCTGATGCTCAGCTTTGACTTGTGCACAAGTCAGACATTTAGCTACATGCTCTGCTACGGACTTTTTCAAACCAATCCACCAGTAGTTTGCCTTTAGATCCTGGTACATCTTATCATCTCCAGGATGAACGGAATATTTGGAGCTGTGGGCTTCCTGGAGGATAACATCCCGAAGTCCTCCATAAACTGGAACCCATATTCGCCCATTCAGTCTTAGCATTCCATCCTTGTCATAGGATAACTGTTCCTCAGTTACTCCTAGCTTTTCTTCAGGATAATTAGCTTCCAACACAGCTTCCTTCTGTGCAGCTAACACCCTTTCGTTCAAATTATTCCTTATTTCTATGCGCTTGGCATTGATCCTTATCGGCTTCACTCTTTCTTTTCTGCTTAAGGCGTCAGCAACTACATTTGCCTTGCCTGGATGGTATCTTATCTCACAGTCGTAATCATTTAAAGTTTCCATCCATCGCCTTTGTCGCATGTTCAAGTCCTTCTGATTGAACAAATGTTGAAGGCTCTTGTGATCCGAATAGATTACACACTTTGTCCCATACAAGTAGTGTCTCCAAAGTTTCAGTGCAAATACAACGGCACCCAGTTCCAAGTCGTGGGTGGTGTAGTTTTTCTCGTGCACCTTTAGCTGTCGTGAAGCGTAGGCAATGACCTTGCCTCTCTGCATGAGTACACATCCCATACCAGTGTGTGACGCATCGCAATACACCACGAATTCTTCTATACCATCAGGCAATGTTAGCACTGGTGCATTGCTCAACTTCTTCTTCAAAATGTCAAAGGATTCCTGCTGCTTAGGGCCCCAATCAAACTTAATCTTCTTACGAGTCAACGAAGTTAGGGGCACAGCAATCCTTGAAAAATTCTCGATGAATCGCCTATAGTATCCTGCTAATCCTAGAAAACTGCGAATCTCGGTAGGCGTCTTTGGCTCTTGCCAATTCATAACTGCTTCTACCTTAGCGGGATCTACTTGGATTCCACGCTCACTTACCACATGCCAAAGGAATTGGACTTCTCGAAGCCAAAATTCGCACTTTGAAAATTTGGCATAGAGCTTCTCATGATGTAGAAGTTTGAGAATACAACGAAGGTGTTTCTCGTGGTCAGCCTGGTTCTTTGAATAGATAAGGATGTCGTCAATAAAGACGATGACGAATTTATCCAGATAAGGCTTGCAGACGCGATTCATGAGATCCATGAATGCGGCTGGTGTGTTAGTGAGCCCAAAAGGCATCACTAGGAACTCGTAATGTCCATAACGAGTCCTAAACGCTGTCTTGTGAACATCTTCATCCTTGACCTTCAATTGGTGATAGCCTGACCTCAAGTCGATCTTTGAAAAGTAGCTTGCCCCTTGCAATTGATCGAACAGATCGTCGATCCTAGGCAAAGGATACCTATTCTTGATGGTGACTTTATTAAGCTCGCGGTAATCAATGCACAGACGCATCGATCCATCCTTCTTCTTGACAAACAAAATCGGCGCTCCCCTAGGAGACGAGCTAGGTCTAATAAAACCTTTAGCTAACAGATCATCCAATTGCGTCCTTAACTCCTTCATCTCCGTTGGTGCCAACCTATATGGCGCTCTCGCTACAGGCGCCGCACCCGGAATGATGTCAATTCGAAATTCCACTTGCCTATCTGGTGGTAAACCAGGTAGTTCTTCAGGGAACACTTCAGGGTATTCTGAGATGACAGGGATATCTTCAATCTTTGGCTTTGGCTCATCGACAGTAACTTGCGCCATATAAATGATACAGCCCTTCTGCAGACATCTGGATGCCTTGAGCATGGACACTTGCTCAGGCAATCCGTGCTGGGTATCTCCTTGGATAGTGAGTGACTCACCAGACGGAGTTTTAACTACCACTTGCTTTCTGTTGCACACAATCTGGGCTTGGTTATGTGACAACCAATCCATACCTATCACTACGTCAAAACCGGCTAGCTTAAAGGGAAGTAAGGATAATGGAAAAGAGTGATTCCTAATGGATATAACACATCCATCTAAAACGGTTGAGGCGGTTTCTATGGTTCCATCAGCTAATTCCACCTCATACTTCACACTTAAGGCTTTTACAGGTAATTTTAACAACTCACAGAATTTATTATCTACAAAAGACTTATCCGCTCCAGAATCAAACAAGACTCTAGCAAAAACATCGTTTACAAGAAAAGTACCTGTAATAACGTTGTCATCTTGAACTGCTTCCTTAGCGTCCATCTTGAAGACTCTTGCATTGGTCTTCTTTCCATCATCGGTTTTCTTAGCGTTCTTTGGGCAATTAGACTTAGTGTGCCCTTTCTCTTTGCAACCGTAACATGTTGCATCCTTCAGACCTTTGCACTTCAAAGTCGTATGATCCGTAGATTTGCAGATTCCACAGAATCTCATGTGGGACTGCGATTTCGACTCTAAGCGACACTTCCCAAAATGGTTTTTCTTACAGGTTTTGCATTTGGGCTTATCCCCTGATTGTTGCCACTCTTTCTTAAATCCCGACCCTTTCCTGTGGTCGTTATTCCCTCGGTGTCTCTTCTCCGATCTCCGTGAGGTATCGTCCTCACGTTTCCTCTTATTCTCTTCCGAGTTCTTAAGTGCTCTCAATCTGACTACGTCCTGGGTGAGAGAGAGAGATAGATCAGTTACTGATCTGAACGTTGTAGGCCTCGATGCTTTAACACTTGCCTTAATCTCAGGTGCCAAACCCCCAATAAAACGGGCAATCCTTTTCGGTTCTAGGGTTACCAGGTATGGAACCATTCGAGATAGGGTATTGAAAGTGGTGAGGTATGCCTGGCAGTCTAGATTTTTCATCACCAAAGATACGAAGTCTGACTCGATCCTTTCAACTTCGTGTTGTGGGCAAAAGTTCTCTTTAATAAGGGCTACGAACTGATCCCATGACATACTGTAAAGTGTGGCCTTTCCGGCAGCTTGTAAGAGGGATTTCCACCATGCTAGTGCGTCCACTTTGAACGATTGGGATACGTACTTCACTACATCCCGTTCAGCAGACCCGCTGATATCTACAACTGTATCCATTTCGTCTAACCAGGTCATGCAGTCGACCGCTCCCTTCTCCCCAGTAAAGTCTCTGGGTTTACATGAGACGAAGTATTTATACGTGCAGGACTTACTGTGCGATTCATGTTTCTGCTTGATCTCCTTTTTCGGGATACTGCTGTGGTTAGAGGAGTGATTATCCTCATCATTCTTCTTTAGCTCGTCTTTCTTAGATGCATCCTTCTTAGAGAGTGGTTTGGTATGAGCCTCAGAATGGTCCTTGGTCTTGGAATGTGGCGCGGACCGGGCCCTACTTCGGGTCCTACTTGGTTCACTATATTGCCTTTCAATGGCTTTGGCAACAGCATTTTCTACTAATGCTTGTAGCTCCGCACCAGTTATATGTACTCTAGTGTTATCTGGTCCTTCCTCGGAGTGACTGTTTACTTCTTCAGACTTAGCCATGTGGTTTTAGGTGCTACATAAAAGTAAGGACAAGGTCTATTTAGAAACCTAACAGTATTATCGTTCTTGACGATTTATTAACCATGGTAATAAGAGCCATATTAGTTAATTTAATTAATTTCATTCAGGACTTTTTATTAGCAACTTTACCCTAAGATGAAATGTATATATTGGCACAATAGGCCTAGTCACTTGGACAATTTCTAAATTTTGAATTCAGATTTTTATAGGATTAGGATTGTATAATTAAAACAAATAAATCCTTTGCTTGGCAGGGAGTTTGTAAACCACGGCTGCCCTTTTTGTTTTATATGACATTAGTCAAAACCCGTAGGCATCAAATCACAATCAAATATATATAGAATACAAATTTGGATAGCTTATTAAAAGAGTGACATGTGTGATTTTGCGGATCACGCTTGCCAAGAATGTTAACATGTTTACAGATGTTAACAGAGATTTGAATCTTTTAAATAGGTTCTACCATATTGGCCAGGTCTTTAATGTGACATTCAAGCTAGGTTTTACCTTTTTAAGATTCTTATTATTAAAATGGTAAATTAAAATAATAATTGCTATTTTCCATTTATTCATATATTATATTCATGCATATAATTTAAAAATGAAAACTTAATTTAACCATTTCAAATAGAATTAACTAACAAAAGTTTGCCCTAAACGGGACTTTTACTCAAATAACATACCCACGCAGGGGCTAAACTAACAAACAAACCCACGCAGGGGTCAAACAGAAACAACATACCCACGCAGGGGTATAACAGAAAGGAAAAACATACCCACGCAGGGGCAGAGTACAGAAATAAATGTCCTCGCAGGGACATGATTAAATAACTAGCAAACAAAGGATTTAGTAGTCCTTCTTGCCTTTTCCCTTGATCAAATCCACCATCTTCTTAAACATCCCACGATTATGCCGACGCTCTTCCCGCAACTCATGCCGCATCTCACGTCGCACATCATTTATCCCTTGAAGGATTTCTTGAACTTGTGGCGGCGACATCATCGGTGCCGGTGGTGGTAGCGTATATTGCGGTGGTTGAGGAGGCTGCGGCTGCTGATATCCATAGGATGGGTATCCATAGGTCGACTGTCCCGTAGTCCAGGGACCTCCAAAAGTACCCTCCGGATTGAGAGAGTTGTAGTTCGCAGCTACCCAGTAGGGATCCTCTGTATAGTTATAACCTGGGGGAAAAGTCGGCTCGAAGGGATTATATGCGGCCGCGCTAGTATAAGCGGGGATTGGGTTCCCAAAATCCTGTGGTGGTGGTGGTGGCGCGATTGGCGCAGATGTTACTTCTGAGACGGGATGCGAAGATTCTCCCATCTCTGGCTCCTCATGAAGTGGCGAGTATCGGCTGCTACCTGAATGTGGAGGGGTGCCGATGCGTATTCCCCCTCGTGTGGACATACGAGCGTTCCTTCCTCTTCGCCTCGGAGACGGAGGAGGCAAAACCGGAGGTGGTGGCGGCGGCGGAGTGACCACGTCGTGCCAGAAACCCTCAGAAGGATTCTGCTGCTACTGAGGCTGCTGCTGAGGCTGCTGCTGGGAGTGCAATGGAGAGCTGTGATGCGACTGGTGTAAGGGAGAGTTGTGGTAACTAGGGGTAAATACCCAGTCATGCTGCTTGAATCTCTCCTCATAACTGTCGGGACCATGGTAAGGTGATCCCACAAACGGTGACCCATCTGAAATCTCGATGGGGTGGTTCGGTGTTCCGGACGGTGGCATGGAAGGATCGGTATCCTCATCGATATCCATCTCGTTGCCACCCGGAAAGTGGTCTTCCGGTCCAAGTGGGTTATGACCCACTGGTTCTCCCAAGTAATCATCAGGGTTGAACAGGCCCTGAAAAACAGGTGCTGGGTAATCAAAAGGTGATTGGTGGTTTTGGAGAGGTATGTAGGATTGATGGGAGTTGTGGGGCTCATTTTCTGAATGAGGCCCAAAGGAGTGTGGGACAGAAGGTGAGGTACTCAGTGAGTGCCTTGCGGGTTCAGCGAAAGATCTCCAAAGGTTTCGGGCATCTGCGTTTTGGGATCCTGAAGGCGTTCGCCTATGCGAAGGGCCGGCTTCATGATCATGTGAGGTTGCGAATGCTCCTTGTCCCCTTCCTCTTCCTCTTACACGTGGCGGCATCTTGAACCTGTCAAAAATCAAACAAGTGGCACAACATAATATATAAGACAAAGTTAGAAAATAAAACAAATTTGGATATTTCCTAAGTTCTTTGTCTAGACTCGAGAATCGAGGAATGTGCAATTGTGTAACTGGGATTAAACACAAAAGGCTAGTGTTTAATTCACTCAGAGTTGGCTCTGATACCAACCTGTCACACCCCTAATTTCCACGTGTCACCGGTGGGCCCGGTGGGGAGTATAGTGACGTAGTTGGCATCATCATAGACAAACAACACAATATAATAATGCACAGCGGAAGCAAAGATAGATTCATTTCAACTTTAATAAAATGTAATATTAAATATCACTGATAGTTGAAACGGATCCACAGGCGGATCAAAATAAAATAAGATATTGTTCAACAGTTTTATTGTCGTCCAAGCTTGCGAGACTTATTGTGGACGCTCTAGAAGACAGCCAGCCTATTACGTGTAGTACCTGCACTTAACCTTCTTGGGAAAATACGTCAGTTTACACTGGTAAATACAATTTAACTGACTCATTTTGAAAATGATTGAAAATTGATTTAAATGCACATGGCATAAAAAATTTTTATAACTTGGGATAATTATACAATATAATCTTGTAAGGGATTTACATGTTACTCCGCGTTCAGTAGCCCGATCCGTAGACCGGGTTAAAGATTAATAGACACACCACAATATAGAGTTATACACTGACGGGTGTACGCCTACACCCCGTGCTCAGGTCGTGGCCATCTCGTAAGATGATGCCAAGGATATCCGGGACATGGTCATTAACCCCCCAAAGGCTTCAAGCAATAAAACACCTTCAAAACAGGGTCATCTCAATAAATTTAACCACTATTCGATTAAAGAATTCAATGCCAGACCAAGCGGTATATTATATACCGTATCCCAAGCCCGTATAGGGAAAATAAGTTAAAAGTATTTACCTTGGTAAGTATGAATCACAATTAGCAAGTGAAGGTAGCTTTTACTGGGTCTCCTATTCTGGAACAAAGGTTTATAATAACCTATTAGATTCCTAACGGGTCTTTATTTAAGCCTAAGCTTAGACCGGTTAGTTTTAAGGACGATACGGTTCAAGCGCACGATTAAGCGAAGACTGGATAGAATGTGATTTAGACCCGACAAGTTTGAACACTTGTATAATTTGGGTATGCTAAATACATTCTGGATTTTGAGACAAAAATGATAATGTTTGACCCGTTTCGGTCAATTTATGCAAACTAATTACATAAACCGAACCGAACGCTAAAAGAGCGTTACGGGTAACCACAAGAGTCATATGCAAGTTCCCTGATATAATATGCTTTAAATATGTTATAATATCAGCAAGTTATGTTCTATTATGCCCCGAATGAATTTAAATTCAATTTATGCCTTATAAGGGCATTTTGGTCATTTAAAAGATTATAAAAGAGTTAAATCGGAAATCTGAGTTACAGGTCTGATTTATACAGTAAATATACTTAATTTGACATATTATAACAGTAGAGTATGACCCATTTATGAAACATATCATTTAAAATCAAACTATGCACCTTAGGGGTATTTCGGTAATTTCACAAGGGCTAAAAGGGTCAAAACTGGAAACCTGAGTTCAAAAACTTATACTTACTGTTATTATATAAAAATATGCTAAATATATCAGTAGGTATAATCCTTATACGTTTAATATGGTTATAGTACATACTTATACGTTAAAAACGCTTAAAAAGGCAATTTAGAGCCGTTTTCGGGTTTTCAAAAGAAAGCTGACATTTTTATATTTCCAGAATGCTCAAAATAATTTATTTAACAAATAAAATCAGTAGAAAAAGGTTTGGGGTCAAAAGGATTTATAAAACTCATTTTATAGCTTAAAAGGGTAAATTCGGTATTAACCGAACTAAACTTAGAGACTTATGATGTGATCAGCCAAAAATCAAATAAAAATCTTCAAAAATCCCAAAATATTATATAACATCAGTTGGTAAAAAGTTTGGTATCAAAAAGTGGGCTTAAATAGGTTATACGCTAATTACGCCGTTTATTTAACATAAAGCTTTATATTTACGATATCGGACATAACTCTAAATCTGGACCTCCAACTGATATCAAATTTTCGGTGCAAGTTTATAAATCAGTAATAAAGGTTTCTACTCTTTCACTTTTCCAAAAATCACGTTTTATAGCAAAAAGGGCAAAATAGTCATATTTAAGCATAAACCGGTAACATGCATATGAATCGGACAAGTGTTGAACCAAGTCTTAAAATCTCAGAGAGTTGCACATAAATAAAAATGGTCCAAAATAAGCTCTAAGGCAGATCTCAAACATGCATGCACGGATCCGAGTCGAGAGTCAAAGAAAAAGTCATTTTATAAGACTTTCGGTTCCGATCCGGGTTTATACTAAAAATTGTCGAGTTGATCATGATAAAACATATTCTTACATTCATCACAAAGTTATTTTTGATGATCAAACTGATTGCATGTAATCTACATTACTATTTATGCTAGATTTCGCAAAAACACGTTCTGTTGACTTTTTAAGAACAACTTTGACTCGACAATAATCATGCTTAGAGTGGGAATCAGAAAATACCCTTTTGAGGGTTTGTTTCCCACATAAATACCAACTTGTAGGTACTTTCAATTTGAGAAATGACTGAGCCATTTTCGTTTAATCAAAAAGTCAAACTATAGTTACGACGGATTGACTTTCGGCTAATAATCTAAGCTAGAACGGATTAGAGAAGGTTATGATTACTTACAAGAGTCCTAATGAAGCTTAGAGATCACTATGAAGCAGCCTTGTCGTCCAGAAAGCTCCAGAATAGCTCTTGTGAATTTTGAAAGATGTAAGTGTTCTTGGTTACTACCCTTTGTGCCTTCTATGCAAGTTTTGATCTGATTATAAGGTGTTTCAAGAGTTGTAAGAGAGTCACAAGTGTCCTTACATGCATGTAATTCGATTGGTGCATTTGGGAGGTGGTATTAGCTGTAAACAACTTGGAATCAGGCCCTTAACTGCAATAACCCGATTTCTGTCGCTGGACAGGCCTCGCGTCATGCCTAGGGCCCTAGGTGTGACACCTAGCCCCATCTGATCCTCAAATCTCTTTTAATGTTGAAGTTTTGGTCCTTGGTCCTTTGTTACGAGGTTTTGGCTATCAATCATGCTCATTAGACCCTCAAACTTGATTTTTATGGTCCTTGGGACATTTATAAACATGGTAAAGTCCTCGGGTAACTTTGCGCTCACCCGAAAAGTCATGAAATTCGACGTTGACGCTTTTAACCCTTTATGTACGGTTTTGGCCATAACTTTCTCATACGATAACGAAACTTCATGAAATTTTTACCACATATTCTAGTGAGTATATTTTATCATTACAAAGCTTCGGGGCTGCCAAAAGATCACTCAGAGGTATAAATTCAACATGTTGACACTTTTAGCCCCTGTAGTTTGTAATTCCTCACTTTCGTGCATTTTCCGCTTCGTATGATCCATGATTTATCCGTTTAGGGTTATAAACACCATGTAGGGTTATTTTAGAGTCTATTTATCCATTGTTGACACTTTGGGCCCTTGTATCCACATAGTTTCATTGTTTGTCAACTTTAGTCCCTCTAAAGTATGTTTTCTCATGTTCAAAGCCCATGACACGTGTCAATGCATTATTGGACGTAAATTTTCGAGGTGTTACACATACTCTCTTCATATAGCATAAGCATTCACCTGCGGTAGATACCCCCAACTGATTATATCACCAAGTGAAACTGCTCTGTCTCTCTTGTAGAACTTTAGCGGTCGTTTAAACTTTTTTCGGTATCTTTCCTGAACCATTTCTTACGCTCTTCGCGCTGTTCTTCCTTTGACATTTCATGAAAGCTTTTGTTCTTCATACTTTCTTCAACTTTCCTTCTCAACTCATCTTCATTCGCTTGACTGAAAAACTCTGCAAGCGTCGGAAATTTAGAAGTATCAACATTCACAGACTATTCTTCATCATTGCAGTCTTCAACTTCAACCCTGTCGTAATTATCAGCTTCTTCAACGTATTTATACTGATACTCGGGTTGCTGATTAATGTCGAACTGATTCAATTCTTCTTCAAAATCAAACTTGAAATTAATCTCTTCAATGTGCGTCATATTTATGATATCAGCTAAAGTATAAGTATGCCTTATTTCACCTTCTTCGGTATCAGGTTCAAGACGTAGAATCAATTTTTCACTATCATCAACATTCTTATCATCAACATGCCCCCCTTACCTTAAGCATTCTCAGGCTCTTCATTAGCATCATCATGAAGATAATCATCAACATTCTCTTCATTTGACTCTTCAGTAACCTTGATACACGAAGTACCTTGATCATCGTCATCATCCCCATCATCATTATGACTACTTGCAGAAAACACATCATCTGGATGATCTTTCTTAATCTCATCATCATCATCTTCTTCATCATCTTCCTCATCATCTTCTTCATTATCATCAATCTCATCATCAACTAACACATCATCATCAAACACACTAGAAATTGCAGATATAGGGCAAGGATTTTGAATAGGTGATTCAGGAACAATTGCCCTTTCAGTTACTTCAGAAACACCTTCAACTTGAACACCTTTACCCTTGTTCTTCATTTATGCTTCAATCTCAGATTTACATCATGCTCTGACTTCATCAAGCTGGATCTCTTCAAATCTTTGTTCCACAGACTTTCCAATCGAACTCTCCAATACTTTATTCATCATATACATTTCATGTTCTTTCTTTGCATTGATGGCTTCCAACTCCTTGTTTTTCAGCTTGCAGTATCCATTCTGTTCATCTCTTCTAGCCTTTTCTTCTTCCAACTCTGAAATTCGAACTTTCATAATATCAATCTCAGCTTGATCGGCTTCAACTCTTTTCAACAAAGACGAGTTTTCAGCTTCAACAGTCTTAACACGTTTTTCAAGCTTCTTTTCACGATCTACCAACTTCTTATTCTCAACAACTACCTCTTCCACTTTCTGTTGCAACTTCTTCACAAGCTCATCGTTCACAAAACTAAAATCTCCAATATCTTCAAGAGGTATGTTTTCTGGAATATTCGGAAAATCTTTAAATCTAGAAGATCCAGGAGTCGTTTGTACTGGTGGTTGTGTGGTTGGTGGTGTTTGGAGAATATGTGGTGTTTGGAAAATCTTTAATACTTGGTTGGTCCCTGTGGTTTGTGAAAATTGCAGACTTGGTCCCAGTGGTTCAATAATTA
This sequence comes from Helianthus annuus, assembly GCF_002127325.2. Taxonomy (NCBI): domain Eukaryota; kingdom Viridiplantae; phylum Streptophyta; class Magnoliopsida; order Asterales; family Asteraceae; genus Helianthus; species Helianthus annuus. The sequence continues at coordinate 63,224,269 of NC_035440.2, read as the reverse complement.
CACACTTGGTCCTAGTGGTTGTAATTTTTGCACTCGGGTGGTCCTTGTCACTAACCTATGTTAAGTTATCAAGTTAAGTTTGTGTTAAATGACCAAAATACCCTTATTAAGAAAAACAAAAATAAAAATTAGTTTTATTAAAATAATATATCTTTGTGGGTCCCACCTCACTTCTCCTTCTTCCCCAAACAAGCAGCACCACCAGACGTAGATCTGAATCACTGTGGCGACATTGATGCTTTGAGGTTGGTATCTAAACCATCAACGTCGATGTTATGCCGGAAACCTACTATGTGTGGTGTAACACCCAAATACTTATTAACCGAATTAAACACTTGTTAACCGAATTCCTCGCAGCGGAAAATACGAGTCATAAAATTTCTTTCCTTGTAAGACATACAGCTGATTAATAATCCATTTAAATCGACTTAATCTAAATCTTTTACAACATTCATTCATAATCAAGAAAAATTATATTACAAATGATTTCAAGCATGTGATCACGTCCCCGTACAATCCTTGGTCTCAACTCGATCTCCATTGCTTCGTTCATCATGACGATCCGATTATCTGCGGTCACCATAAATAACCAACATGTTAGTAAATGGTGACATCATGAAATTTTAAATGAACACACAATAACCAATAACCACATAGCCATCTATTGTTGTATAAAGTTTCCAAATGATGTTCCTCGGATTCATTCCTTACACCGAGCCTCAAATCCATGAGAGACCAACACTTACGTACCTGCATTTCTTAATTTCATTCTCAATAACAAACAATTAGCAACACATACCCTCCAACATATTGAAGATTTACAATCTCGCATAAAAACATAACATTGATCTATTATCATTAGAGCACATCGAGTGGGAACTATTCCATGTATCCACCAAATGATATACACGTCCCATTCCTACATCTCTCGTTAGCAGCAAAACCTAACCTTCATACTCTACTACTAAATATCATCATACATGTATATCCGTTATATGCCCTTATTCACATTAAATTGTTTTACCTTAGTCATACGTAAATAATAATAATAATTCATCCATACTTATGCTACTCAAAGACCCATATCATTCACTTACATTCAAAATCATTTAAAACAATTGCTATGAGGCCTTGAAAACCATTCTAAACGAGTTCCAAGATCAAACAAATAAAATTAAACAAAATTGCCAGCAACAGCGTCTCTCGCGGGCCGCGAGAGACTAGAACGATATTGTCGCGAGACGCGACAGCCTCCACCGTAAGCTATGATGGCTGCCGTAGCCTACGGTGGCCTTAAATGTGGCTATGGTGAGAAGGGACTGTCCTACGGTGTATGTATGATCTTAAGCACCTACCGTAGCCTACGGTGGGCACCATAAGCTACGGTGGTGCCCAGTTCAGCCTTAATTTTTAATACCGTAACTTTCATAACTCAACTATTTCGCATCCAATTCACTCGAAACTTGTTTCTATTTATCCGTAAAACATAACCTTACATTATTGACTAAAAATCTTTACCCCGGGGTCCTTAATCTTTACGAATTTCATTATTGTTACATCACTTGTATGTATTTATTCGACCCGTTTAATCCCACCAATTTACCTTCATCTTAGATAACTACCTTCGTCTCACTAAATCAATACTTATCTTAGTACTCTCATTCATTACACAACCTTACATGATTTCCCCACATTTATAAATCTCAAAATTCTTTATACATACTAAGAAGTGAATCGAAATCACTTACCTTTGCCTGTAAGAAAGTTATCACCATTTCCACTTGTTTGCCATGTTATCTTCCAAGCCTTGCTACACCTTGATGGAAACAAGTTCATTCCTTTAATCATTAGACTATACCTTGTGGTTATACATGTCATTCAAATAGATTGATAATAATCCACATACTTTTCTACTAGATTATTGACTATATAGTCAACCCGTTCGACCCATTTAAGAAAATACTTGCACAGTCCATTTTCATGCATATAGACACTTTAAACACATCTTAACAATCCTAATCACTCATCCAAAACAACATATAGTGTTTAGGCAACCGGTATATGGACAATCATTCATGTTAAGTTCATCAAACACATTCTTTTCACTGCTGCACTTTCTGTACAGCAGCTGTTCTCGACCCATTTTCGCCTTTATACGTTCTGAATTAGCTCAACATGTTCACATGAAAAATGTAATATGCTCTGATAGCTTTCCAACCATATATCATACGCCTTAAACCGAGCTACGGTTGATTTTATACGAATTTTTCAAAACAGGTGCGCAACAATAATTTCTTCCAATCAGCTTTGTAAATCTTTGGAATTACGAACTCAAACTCGACTTTAAATCATCAATTCATGTTCATAATTTATGCTAAGCATCGTAAATATGTTAGAGACCATATGATACAATAATTCTTACAAATTTCTACATAGAACATAAACCACATTGAAACTATACATGCTAATTCTTCATCATCATACGGATTCAAAGTTAGTCCAATTTCATAACTTTACCATCTTTACTTACTAGTGAGCTCACACACTTCATATTTAGTACATGATCGTTTACTAGCTATGGTCAAACACTTAATCCCACTTACGGCGTGTATCACGCCCTCAAAGCATGTAGTACAACCTTCCAATGCACGTTTCTTAACATATCATCTTATCAAACTAATTCCCCACTTGTAATCCATCTAAAACACATTCCTTATGAAATTTCTATTATTTACAACATCGTTATCACATTCTACATATTTTTATCCATCGTTAGCATACAATTTCACTTATCATTTTCACCTAAGCATTTCATCAAACACTTGGTGTGCATACCACTTTCTAAGCATAGTGTACAAGTGTTTTTTAGCATATTCCTCCCAATTTCATCTCATAATCCATCATATTCAAGCAAGATCTCATAATCATCAATTACACACTAGGTTTATATATCACATAACACCTTATACATCACAACATTTCAATATAACATCTATAAGTTCATCATGATCATCATCTTCACACTCATACAATGGGTTTCATTCTAAATCATCTAATTCACTAAAATTTAACCATGATTGAACTTCAACATGATAGCATCAACAAGTATTCATTCTAATTTCAACCAAAATTCACGGATTAAACATAACCCATTTTATACAAGATTACCAATCTAAGTTTTAAAACATACCACATGATCCCCTTAGGTAGGTGATCATTAATTCAAGTTCAATCATAGGTTTAAGCTCCAAATTTCCCTTCAATTGAAGCTTCTTTTGAACTAGGGTTTGAATCCCCTTTTCTTCTTCTCCTGATCATGAAGTCGACACACACACACATACCTACTGTGTGTATGGGGTTTTAATTTTAATTAAATACAAGTTTCCCACTTTTTGACAACCTTACCCCTTCTAGTTTGTTACTTTATCTTAATTATCACCCAATTCATTCCTTTACTTGTCTTGCTAGGCATTTAACTAGGTTTACTAACCTAATTATTATATTTCATTCTATTAAACATGGTACATACTAGCAAATTTAATAATTCAAATTTTTGGGGCGTTACATGTGGAAGCCGGATTCGAATCCACGTTTAAAACAATCCAAGCATAAGAAAAGTAATTCGATTTCAATTGGGAATACTTCGAACAGGTGGATGGTTCGAGATCTACTTAAACGAAGCTGCAGTGACGACGGTTATTCTACCGGAAAAAATAAGGATACGCCGATGATATTTTTTATTCCTCCGGTTTCCCAAGAAAAAGGAAATCAGATCGGAAAAACTGGTAACTTGAAGAATATTCAAACAATAAAGAATAAATTATTGATGAATGTGGAATGTGATATGGGATTTAAATAGAAAGGAATATTGGGACCAGACTGTTGTTGCAACTGTATAATTTGGTTGCCTGTTTTTTTGGCTGGAAATAGAAACTATTCCAGGCATATTGGGCACGTCTGGTAGTGGTACCAACGACAAAGAATAAATTAACGGTGATCATGATTATTGTTCCAATGATTTTTGTTCTTTTTAAAAAGTGCTCTAATAAGAAAAGTTATTATGTTTCAATTTTCAAACAAATCAAATGAATAAATTAGTAACAACTCGCTGAGGTTGGAGAGGGCAGCGACTTTTTAAATGTTGTGGAGCTGATGTTGGTGGTGACAGTTAGGGTGGTTGGGTGTTAGGTGGTGTTGTGGTGGTTGGGTGGAGGTGGTGGTGGTGGTGGTGGTGGGTTGAAGGTGGAGTTGGTGGTGGTGGTGGTGGTGGGTTGACGGTGGAGGTGGAGGAGGTGGTGGTGGGTTGAAGGTGGAGATGGATGAGGTGGTGGTGATGGTGGGTTGAAGATGGAGGTAGTGGTGGGTTAGAGAGGGAGAAGAAGACGAGTACTGGACTCATCTTATTTTGCTTTTTTTTAATTGTTTAGGGATATTTTGGTCATTTCACAAAGATTTAACTTGAAAATTTAACACAAGTTAGTGTTAAGGACCACCCGCGTTTAAAAATTGCAACCACTGAGACCAAGTGTGTAGTTAGTAAACCCTTGGGACCAAGTCTGCAATTTTCGCAAACTACAGAGACCAACCAGACATCTAACTCTTCCTTTCATTTAAAAGACCTTTCTTTAGTAAAGTGTGGGTTGGAAAGTCTCTCTTAAACCATTTTGTCAAGCATTTTTTAGCTCCACTTAGTTCCCAAATTATGATGGAAAATATTTTAGAATAAAATGAAGTTTATGTTTTTTTATTCACTCATGTGAGATGAAAATTAGTAGACTCTGTTAGAAAATATGATCATGGAATGTTTATTACGCAATATGCATCACATAAACTATAAGAATAATTTTCTCTACAATTTTTTAGTAAAAAGATAAGAATATTTTTCTCTACATTTTGTCAAGCTTCGTCACTGCAAACATGAATCGATAGGTAGAAATTACCAACATGTTTGTAGAATCAATAAGAACACAAAGATTTATATAAATCTCATGTTGTATTAATGATGTAAAGATGACACCTTAGCATTCTACCTCTAGATTCTACAATGAAATCCCATGGAAAGCTTACTTGCAAATGAAAGCATTTGACCTATGTCCAGCGACGGACCCAGAAATTATTTGCTAGGGGTGCGGATAAGTGGTTCAAGCATGATTTAAGGGGGTGCGGTTAGGTTTTTTGCTTAAAATATACACTAATTTTTTTTTCAAAGGGTGCGCCCGCCCACCCTGGCCTTCACCTAGGTCCGCCCCTGCCTATGTCCCTAATACAAGAATAAAGGGAAATTACAATTAAACCCCTCAAATTTTCACTAAGTTATAATCACTTGCAAACCGCTTTGTGCGTCCTTGACTAGACTTTATGTACCCTAGGGTTTGTGATCTCACTACAAAGTACAAACACGTAACTGAAAATACAAACAAATCCCCACTTTATAGTCAAGTTCAAGTTCTTCCATAGCCTCCTCTTAGTAGAACATTTTGCACCAACCTCACGCGAAAACTTCATTTCGCGTGACTTCTTTATGTGCGAATGCCATAACATTTCGCAAGCCTCCAAGAACATATATTTTGTGTTGTTGTATTTGACATGAAATGTTACATTATCTCTTCTCACATTACTTCTCGTGTTGTCTTTTCTCTCTAATAAGATCAACAAACGGCTTTTCATGCGAAATGATAGTTGATAAGTATCGGTCACACTTTGGAATCCTAACACTACTACCTCTTGAATAATACTATTAAATCTGGTTTAATACTGATAAATATTAGTTACTAAATTTAGACCTTACAACCAGTAACCAAAATTTCACTTGAAGCCTTAAAATAGGTTAAGCCACCTCTAGTCGTTTAATTAGAGCACCAAATAATGCCACATTGTGCGACCATGTGTGTATACTTTGTGGTGGTTGTCTGGGGACAAAGTACAGATTCAAATTTTGTATGTAACTAGGTTTAACCCCCCCCCCCACCCCCGCGTTGCGGCCGGGGCTTACAAAGCAAGAACAATATGTTGGACCATTGTATAACCCTAAAAAGTCAGTTAAGGCAGTTCATCTTTGTGTACAAAGGCGGAATCAGTGTATACAAAGTAACAACAGCTTTTCCTTTCAATTTCCTTCTCTATTACTTAATACTGAGTCGTTTACAAGAATTCTGACAAAAATCCGGCAGCACCTCGACTCTGATTTCGCTCCAACTGTTACATAAGCGAAATCACATCTTGGTATTTATAGGCATCAGGTTTCGCTCCAAACAACATAAGCGAAACCCCATGATTTCCTTATGAGCGAAACCCCTAGTTACCTAGGAGCGAAATTAACCTTATCATGTGCACAGGAGCGAAATCACCTATCTAATTGATTTCGCTTCTAATGACACATATGTCATTATGAGCGAAATCACTTCTAACATCTCAAATCCTGTTTTTCAACTCCGTACAACCTATCTAGACCTAAGACTCGATACAAACGTAGTCAACAGACACTCAGTGTACCAACAGACTCCCCCTTGGATGTTGACGAAGTCTTCGGCTCCGAGTCTTCAGTCTTGGTCTTTTCTTTGTAAAAACTCTATCTTCACAAGTTCAGAATCACTTCCTAGCTCCATCTTCAGACTCCCCTTTGACTGTTGATCCAGACTCCCCCTTTCACAGACTCCCCCTCTTAGTATGCTAGGATCTGAGGTCTTGATCTGGTTCAAGCTTTAACAATTAGCTCCCGTGGGAATGATGAAGTCCAAAACCTGTGTCTCAAACATCAATCATTACAAACTTATCTTTTCACAAAATCACACAATCTATCAGTTCTAGAAATCCACTCAAGTATTCAGGTCCAAGTTAATGACTTTGATTACTCAATTAATCTACCAAGTCCAATTTAATGACCTTGGTTGATCTTTTGACAATACAGACTGATTTTGTTCAACTTTTTCAAACATTTTTCTGAAAATAACAAGCATTAAATTAATGAACTTGTTTTCAACTTTTAAATCACTTAAACTCTGTCAACGTAAGCTCTCCTCATTCTTTAGCTCAGAACTTTTCCTGCATCTGCTTCAATCTTCGAGAATCCAACGATTAACTCTCCACTTTGGTTTGTCAAAAATTAAGCAGAAATGAAAAACCTTTTTGGATTTTACTAAAGTGTTCTAAACTAAGAAATGAAATACAGAAACTTAAATTGCAGAATGTAAACAAAATAAACTATTTACAAACTTATTTTTGGCGAGCGTGTCAGGGAATCATATCAGCTTTTCAGACAAATTACAAGTACCGTTAAGCTTCATATCATACTCAGACTTAAACAATTCACCTCGATTGTCGATATACTGATCCATATTAAATTCTCACACAAATTTCAATTTACTCAGGATACGAATTAGATGTCTTAAGAACTTAGTTCATTCATGTGTCCCACCTCTTGAATATACTCCCGTATCCAGAATCCCAAGTATTCAGTCTTACAGGTGAGTATACCACAGCTGATATCTGTCAGGGGTTAAATGCGAGGGCCGTGAGAGCTCAGGTCGATACTTCCGTATACGCAGAGAGATGACGGCTTCGACTTTTCGGTGTGTCCCCTTTAAAGGATCTTTTAGTTACAACAGCAGCGACTATCAATTTTATTGTTTCATCAGCTGGCTGAGGGCGATGCTATGTTTCAAGTATTTGCGGAAAGTATTATTCGGGGACTAGGTCAGAACTTCCATTCAGCAGAAGTCCCGGAATAATACCCCAGATATCACTGAGTATAAAGACCTAGTATCTCAGAATACGGGACCTTTCAAACGAGATTTCAGGGGTTACCAATATATCCAAGTAGTGTTCCCCACAAATTACGCAAGTTTGAAATTTAGGTTTATATCCCGAATAAATCTACTAAATGTGCGAAAACCTATCGACACATCATCAGTAAGACTGTTTAACTCATTTAATCTTAACAATTCTTTAGCATACTGTAATTGTCTAGCCAATGTACTATCATTTTCCCTTTTTACACAAACTCTTTTTCAGTTTTCCATTGTTTTTGGATTTTGAAATTTTTTTTTACTGTTTTTGTATTTTCTGAAAATATATCTATTTACATCTACTCCCCCTAAATACCAAAACAAGTAAAAAATCGACAAACCATTGCAGATTGTTTCTCATCGTCATCCACAGCAGTAATCTCATCAACGCCGATAATGCCATCCGACACCGAAAGAAGCTTCATACCATTCAGTTTTAACAAATATTTAAACCGATTTTTATCAAAAGCTTTGGTATGTAAATCAGCTTTTTGTTCGTCAGTGTGGATTTTCTCAATTCGTATCAACTTTTTCTCGAAACAATCACGAATAAAGTGATGACGAATTTCTATATGTTTAGTTTTAGCGTGATGTACTGGATTCTTTGTTATATTTATTGCGGCCTCATTATCAACAAAAAGAGGTGTGTTAAGAAACTGCAAACCGTAGTCGCGCATCTGTTGCTGTATTCACAGGATCTGAGAGCAGCAACTGCTAGCAGACACGTACTCCGCTTCACATGTAGATAGCGCCACAGACGTTTGTTTCTTACACTGCCAGGTAACCAATCTAGGTCCAAAGAACTGGCATCCTGCAGTTGTTGATTTTGAATTGACTTTGCAGCATCCGAAATCCGAATCGGAATACCCTTCGAGCGTAAAGTCGCCTGTTCTAGGATACCACAACCCCAATGAAGGAGTTCCTTTCAAGTAGCGTAATATCCTCTTCACAATAATCATGTGCGAAGCTCTCAGGTTAGATTGATATCTTACTGCGAGGCACGTTGGGTACATGATATCAGGATGTGAAGCAGTTAGATACATCAAAGAACCTATCATGGATCGATAAAACGTCTCATCAGCCCCGTCTCCGGTGAGATCTGGGTGAATCCCATGATTTGTTGCAAGAGGGGTAGCAGCTGGAGTAGAACTTGACATCCCAAATTTCTCTAGAATATCATGAACGTACTTCGTCTAGTGAATGAAAATTCCCTCAGGTAGTTGTTCAACTTGTAGACCCAGAAAGAATTTCATCTCCCCCATTGATGACATTTCGAATTTTTGCTTCATCACCTGTTCGAAATCTTTGCATAGATTCTCATTTGTCGACCCAAAGATTATATCGTCCACATAAATCTGAACTATCAGAAGATGACCGTCGACCTCTTTAGTGAAGAGAGTGGCATCCACTTTTCCACGTATGAAACTGTTGGCTAGTAGGTGTTGAGACAAAGTCTCGTACCAAGCTCTCGGGGCCTAGTGTAAACCATACAGCGCTTTGTCCAATAAGTAGACCTTGTTTTTGTGGATTGGGTCGGTAAAGCCCGGCGGCTGACCGACATAAACCTCCTCTTTAACCTTCCCATAAAGAAACGCCGATTTTACATCCAACTGATATACTTTAAAGTTCTTCCAAGACGCAAATGCAAGGAAAATTCTGATTGCCTCTAGTCGTGCCACAGGAGCATAGACTTCAGTAAAATCAATCCCCTCCTGTTGACTAAATCCCTGAACAACAAGTCGAGCTTTGTTTCTTACAACAACTCCTCTGTCGTCTCTCTTACACTTAAATACCCATTTCATATTGATTTTTCTATGACCATCCGGCAAATCCACTAGCTTCCACACACCCAACTTTTCAAACTGACTCAACTCTTCTTGCATCGCAATGACCCAAGAATCTTCCGTAAGCGCCTCTTTGTAAGTTCTCGGTTCGATCTGCGAGATAAAACAACTTAGTGAAAAGTCAGTTTGTAAAGGTGCTACTGAAGAATAAAAACATGTAAGGCCCTGGTCAATTTGACATCTCGTGCGAACGCCTGATTGCAATTCTCCTATGATCAACTCCTCTGGATGATATGAAAGAGTTCGCGACATTGCTTCGCTTGGAACATCCACATCGCCTTCCAGATTAGTAACATTTTAATTTGCACCTTGTTCACCAATTTGATTTGTTTGACTTGAATCCTGAATTTGCTCCCCCTCAGAACATGGTCAAATATCGGCATGTTCTCAGATTCTTGATTATCATTCTCAACTGTCTGATTATCTTGAGCAACTTCATTCTATTGGACATCATCGTGTTCACCAACATTACTTGGACCTGCTTCATCGTCATTTGAAGTTTCCCGTGGTCGCCTCGAATACTCAGCTGGGAACCTTTGCTGTGACTCGTACTCACGCAAAATATCCAACTCATCAAAGAAATCTTCTTCTTCTTCTTCTTCTTCTGCTCTCATATCAAACGAGTCCCACAACTTGTCATAATGATATCGCCATGAATCTCCTGGATTTTGTGGTGGCATAGTATAACCTTGACATTCAACATTTGCAGCTTCAATAATCCGCTTCTCACTTGGAACGAAGACACGTCGCGAAGGACTTGAATATCCAACAAATATACCCTCAATGCACTTCGGACCAAACTTTCCATAAGGCTCTAGAACAGTACAGGGTGACCCGAACGGTTCAAGATACTTCAAATTAGGTTTGCGGTTATTGATTAACTCAAAGCATGTTTTGTTGAACTTCTTGACAGTGAGAACTCTGTTGAGCGTATAGCATGCGGCGGAAACAGCTTCAGCCCAAAAATTAATTGGTAACTTTGAATCTGCAAGCATCGTTCTAGCCGTCTCGATTAGTGTCCGATTTTTGCGTTCTACGACTCCATTCTGCTGCGGAGTGTACGGAGCACTAAACTCATGCAAAATACCTCTTTCATCACAAAATTCTTCCATCTTGCTATTCTTGAATTCAGTACCATTATCACTTCGAATTCTTTTGATACGCCTTTGGTACAGTTTCTCAATCTTCTTGAACAACGCCATCAAGCTGTCAAACGTTTCGTCTTTTGTCTTCAAGAAAGAAACCCACGAAAATCTGGAATAATCATCACTAAACCACAAGACAATATTTGTCTCCCGTAATACTCTTGACATTCACCAGACCAAACAAATCCATGTGAAGTCTCTCAAGGGGTCTTGAGACTGAATTGACTTGCTTTGTAGGGTGTGACTTTTTCTTTTGTTTACCTTTAACACAGCTAATGCACTCCCCTTCCAGATGAAATCCTTTGACATGAACTCCTGTAACCAAATCATTATGCACCAAGTGATTCATTTTCCTGTAACCAATATTTGCCTCAGGGATAACAAATCCTGGCTTCAAGATCAAACATTCTTTATCAGTGAAGTGAGTGGTATACATCCTGTCACAAATCTGCGAGATACTCAGCAGATTGTTCTCCAGCTCAGCAATGTAATTAACTCTTTCAAACGTCACAATCCCATTGGATAACGTTCCTTCACCAATAATCCTTCCTCCTTGATTACCCGCAAAACCAACATATCCTCCATTGATATTCTTCACATCATACAACAATGCAGTCTTCCCTCTCATATGCCGAGAGGCTCCACTGTCCATAATCCAGCGTGAGACTAATCTCGGAAGATCCAGCACATTTAACAATATGATTTAAACACTTCAATAAAGATGCTGATTCATGCTTCGCGATCAAGGAAGCTCCGGCAATTCAAACTTATTTAGTCGAACATTGTGTCAACCCAAGCCTCATCAGACTTGGGTGTAGCCTTGACACTTTTAACTCTTGCAATTTGAATTTTAAAATTTTCAGCCTTCAGAGGTGGAAAATTTGCATCATAATCAATCGGAATTGAATCCTCAGAAGCTGAAATCTTTTTCTCAGTTTTAGGTTTCCAAACTTGTTGAGATAATGCTACCCGTTTGTAAAATTTGTCATTTTTAGTTACCACTTTCTTTACGGGTTCATTTTTCACTTTGATGTTGACATTTTTCACACTCTTTTTCTCAACAACCATTTTTGCTTTACCCTTCTCATCAACTTTCTTCTTTTGAATCTTCACAGTTTCAGTCTTAGGCTTCACGTTGGTACACTTTCGTGCAATGTGACCAACTTGATTATATCTGAAGCATGTTCGAGTATCAACTACCCGACTTGTGCCTTCTGACTGAGCCTGTGAAGCTCTCTTCTCAAAGAATTCTTCATTTGATTTTGAAAAAAATTCTTTCTCTTCATCAGCAAGTGAACTTGGACTGTTCACAAACTTTTTCTTTTCAACAAACCTTTTGTTTTGAACATTTCTTCTCTGATAATTCTTACCACCCTGATAACCACCCGACCAATTGTTTTGACTCTTGTTGTTATAAAAATGTGGTGGAATAACAGGTTTCTTGTAGTATGATTTATCTTTTTCAAAATTCATTTGTCTCTTTGTTTGACACAAACTGTTCACTTCTGACAATTCAACTTCGACCAGCTTGAAAACATTTGTTAACTTTTTCACATTCACATTCTCAATGGGAAACTCTGAATCCGAATACAACTAATCAGATCCCGACATCTTGTACATAACAAGAGTAGGTTCATCATTTAAGTTGTTTTTGGATTTTTGTTTCGGAATGTATTTATCCAAGAAACATCCATCATCTTCAGCTGAATCAGACATCAAAACACTTTCAGCTGTGCTCTTAACAATCTCTGTCTGAACACTATCATCAGATGATGTAAAAGTAACATCAATGTTCTCCGGAAGTTTAACTTCATTTTCTTCCTCGATTTCAACCAACCCAGATTGCTTTTTCGTATAATTTTCCAGAATCGGTGGTGGAACTCTATGAAAACCCACCCCAGTTCCATCAGAATAAACATCTTCGCCAGCTTTGTTTTTACCGATGAGTTTGGGAACAATGTGTTGCAAAACAAAGCTTGCGGAGTTGTAACTATTAAGCTTCAACTGGATTCGCTCGTTTTCAATTTCAGCCTCTTGAACTTTAAGTTTCAGTTTAGCGATTTCATCCAGTTGTTGGTTGATTGATTCTTCTTTTAATCTAAGCACAATTTTTAATTGAACATTTTCTTTATAAGTTTTACCATTTCGATCATCATTATCTTTCATTGAACTTTTAAGTTTCTCAAACTTTTCAGTGATCTGACAGTTTTCAAGAACTAACTTTTCATTTTCTTGCCTAAGCCTTTCATGGTCAATTTTATCAATTTCGATTATGTTAGTTAATTCTTTTAGCCGTTCAGTTGAAGCTTTCACCCTTTTATCACGATCAAGAATTTGATCCTCAACGCTTCTAACTTTCACAGTCAGATCCTCAATCTTCTTATCTTTATGATAAGAGACTGTGTTACAAACTTTGCATTCCTTGATGCAATTTTTGCAAACATCATCACCATTGACTTTTTTACCTGACTCAGTCGTTGACATGTTTGAACTGACATGGCTTTTGGACTCAGAGACGGATTTAGAATCTACCTCAAGCGCCTTTGCTGCCAGCACTTTGTCAGCCATTTTTCCAAGATTTTCAGCATTCAACTCCTGAGTAGTGTCAATGATTCCTGTATCAATCTTCTTTGACTCTTTCTCTTCTTTCTCCTTCTCTTCTTTCTTTTTCTCTTCTCCGGTTCCCCACCATTTATTCTACCAATACTCATTATCATCTTTGAACTCTTTGATTATGGCTTCTATATCAAGAGTGTTGTGATCAACAGCAATGTTTCCATCTGGGTCAAGATAACACTCCCTGTCTGGATCCCATCTTCTTGCTCTTTTCGCTTCCAAATAGATACCAGATATTCTAATCATTCTGTTTTCAGCTAACATTCTTCTGTATTTATACTTCTGCTCTTCTGTTTTGTTGTCTTTCCAAGGAATAGGTTCATTTCTTGCCATGAAAGCATATCCAACCGCATCCTCTTCAGGTAACAACTCACTCTAGTTGTACCCTTCGTCATCGTGAATTACTGCAAGAGCTCTCGATCTCTCTTTGTTCTCTTCAACCTGTTTCAATCTTGGCGGCTCGGATTTATTCTGATGATAAATCGCCTTCTTGTATTAGTCTTCTCTGAAAGGATTCTCAGACTCATCGGCATAAGCATTCCGGCATTCACGTTTGAAGTGACTTTTTTGCTTGCACTTGAAGCACGTCACCTTGGACTTGTCAAACCCCAATTTGGTAGATGGTCCACCAATTGACTTCCTTCCCGTGATTTCCATAAAACGCTGTGCACGACGAACTGCACTGGCCATACACCACCGTATGTCGATCAGTTCCATTTCTTCGGGATCAATCTGATCATAATCTTCTTTCGCCAGGTTGGTGTTGCCTATCTTCCCAGCTACAAGGCTTTCATAAGACTCTAACATCGACGCCAAGAAAACCATTTGCTGCTTCGCTGACTCTTCGCTGAAATTCTGAGCGTTCTTTAAGTCTACAGCGATGTTATATTGAAAAAGGTTCTTTGCATCAGAATGACTTGCAGATGATGACGATCCACTGTGATATCCACTGCTTTGACTACTTTGACTTTCTTTGCTTGTTGTAGACACATTCTCAGCAGAAAACGCAGTTTTGGGAGATGTTGTTTTTGGCATCATGCTCTTTGGATAATACAAATCCAAGTTCTACTGGTAAGATGAGTGATTGACTTTGTATGTCTTCTTCAATTCCAACTCGTGACTCTCGAGTTTCTCGATCAGCAAATCTACAGTCAACACTTCAACACTTCTGGCGCTTTGATAGTATTTTTCAGCAACAGCGCATAATATCGCCAATCCATCTCGTCTGGCAACGAATCGAACAATTTGTCTACTAGCTCATCTTTAGGATAATTAATTCCATGTCTAGCTAGTTCCAGCTTTAGGTGCCCAAATCTCTCGATCACTTTACAAACTGATTCGTTCTTTAAACACCCAAACATATCAAACTCTTTCCTAAGTAATTTCTTTTTGTTTTTCTTGATTTCTTCACTACCTATACATTTATTTTTCAACTTATCCCAGAGATCTTTAGAACTAGAGTATTCAATCAAAGATATTATATCTTCTCGAACTGATTGAAATAGTAATGCGACACATTTCTGCTCTGCAACAAATGCTTCTATTTTTTCAGATGATGATAAGCTCTCTCCCTTTTTGCCACAATTATCGTATCCATTTTTAAGACTCTTCCAGCTAAGGAACGCAAAAGCCATCAACCAGTCTTCGAACTTTTTCGCCCACCGACTATAATCTTCTATAGCCATCAACTTTGGTGGTTTGTTGTAAGTTCCGAAAGCACTTTCAACCTCCAAAGCATCCGATAATTTCTTCTTGGCATTTGGCGGGTTCTCATTGTTGTTGCTTGTAGATGTATCATCTCCCGAATTTCCAGCAAAAGCGTACATGTCGCTAAACGGGTTCAAGAAAATGTCATCCATCTTGAATGTACCAGACAAATCAGTAAACGCTTAGAAAAATTTTCGAAATTTTGAAAAACAGTGATTTCGAGCGAAATCACCTATGAGCGAAATCAACAGAATGCACTTCGAGCGAAATCAGTAAACACGTTCGAGCGAAATCAGTTTTTGACTAATTTCGAGCGAAATCAGCAAATGTTCCCATGAGCGAAATTAGAATCTTATGTCCTTACGAGCGAAATCAAGTATTTCGCTCCAAATGACCAAGACGTTTTCGAGCGAAATCAACAATTACAAGCGAAACCCCTTCGATAACCGTAAAAGTGAAATTAGGTTTTTAGCTAATTTTCACCATTTTTAGTCCGAATTTTAACCTGATTCTTTCTAGGGTTTGTTAATTGTATGTTTTACACGTTATACTCGAAATTCAGTCCATTTCAACCGTAGGGACCAGTTCAAATCAGAAAAGTATGAGAAGAAGTGAGTAGAAGTAAGAAAATCTGGTAGAATCAAGCTGTAGTAGTATGAACTCCTCGTCCTGAGCTCTGATACTACTTGTTGGACCGTTGTATAATCCTAAAAAGTCAGTTAAGGCAGTTCATCTTTGTGTACAAAGGCGGAATCAGTGTATACAAAGTAACAACAACTTTTCCTTTCAATTTCCTTCTCTATTACTTAATTCTGAGTCATTTACAAGAATTCTGACAAAAATCCGGCAGCACCTCAATTTTGATTTCGCTCCAACTGTTACATAAGCGAAATCACATCTTGGTATTTATAGGCATCAGGTTTCGCACCAAACAACATAAGCGAAACCCCATGATTTCCTTATGAGCGAAACCCCTAGTTACCCAGGAGCGAAATTAACCTTATCATGTGTACAGGAGCGAAATCACCTATCTAACCGATTTCGCTTCTAATGACACATATGTCATTATGAGCGAAATCACTTCTAACATCTCAAATCATGTTTTTCAACTCCGTACAACCTATCTAGACCTAAGACTCGATACAAACGTAGTCAACAGACACTCAGTGTACCAACACAATAGAGGAATGCCCGACGTTCGGTTTCACATAAGGTAGAAGCCAATTGTTTGTTACATTCCGTTTAGTAAGATTAAGGTTGAATGATTTCGTCCTACGTGTGACTCAACTCTCAGGTCTTAGTTTTAAGGGCACGCTTGAGGAGCGAGCAACCACACAGAAAAATGGTGCCATCACCACACATCATTCAATCTGAAAAACCCACAACTCGGGACCTAACTACTTCACTTCAGCAAACAACCACAATATAAAAACCTGAAAATAATTCAAAATCCAACAAAATATCAACATAAACAGTGGAAAAATCGGGCACCAAACAATAACACCACAGAAATAGATAGCAAACATAATTCACACATACAACCAACAACTGAATCAACAATCGAAGACAATGGTGCAGACGAAATCAAACCAAATCGCAAGAACCTTGATAAAAAAAAAGCATCTTTAAAGACAAAACCGCTACAACAAAACTAAAAAATTAGAGACTAACCCATATGCTACTGGTTGTGCAATCGAGGAAGGGACCACCATCAATTACATTAACCTAAAGGTTAGAAATCAACTTACGAAACTGATAGACGATGGCAAGATCTGCATCATTATCAGCCTCATACCTTACCAACAACAACCTGAGATATTGAAGAAGAATGATTCAAAACTTGGTTCATCAATCTTACAATATTTATTGTTTAAGCTCTAAATACCAACAGATCTCACAAATATATTATAAGCAAGTGCAAATTAATTACCAGAGAAAGGGTGAATAAGCACCATCGGAAGTCGAAAGGTAGTGACAGCAACAGTGGGTGAAAACGCTTTTTGTTATCATCACCGGGTACTCGCCAGAACTGTCATCCCCAATCGGGCATCAAATCATCATAACCATCTCCGATCTGGTCTTGAACGACCCTTAACCTCCATTGTTGCCAAGGTAGAACCAACGATTGATTTGGGTAAGTAAGCAAAGCATCTGAGAGTATTGAAGTGTCTGGGAGAGTGGCATCTCTGTCCGGGATGGAAGTGGTGATATTGTGACAACTTGAAATCTAGAACCTTTCGTTGTGTCTTAATGTGACTTACTTGTACGTTATGTGATTAGTTGAATGATTAAACTTAATGATAAACGTGAACTTTTATGTGCTTTGTATGTGTGCATTTGTATATATATGTGTGTACGTGTTATATGTGAACCGAGAACCCGACACGAAACAACAAAGAACCCGACTCGAGACCATGAGGTCTCGAGTGAATAGTGACCGAATGGGCCTTTGGGCCGAGAACCTTTGGCCGGTTGGGCCATTGGGCCGAAAACCCTTAGCCGAAACCCATAGGGTGCACACACTTGGAACTTGGCTATATATACCACACCTTAGTTAGTTTTGCCATTTTGTTGAACATTAGAACACACACACTCTCCTACTTCTCTCTCACTAGAACTCTAGAACACAAACACACCTCCAAGACTCTCGGATCTAATCGGTTAGCACAAGAACTCTCGGGCTTGGAACTTCGGATCGGCACACACACACACATCACCAACCGGTTAGTATTTTTATGGTTAATCTTGTTGTGCTTTGTGATGTATGATAAAATGCATGAAATGATGTTTAATGTTAGTGTTTCTTGATGATTATTGTTAGTTCATGATATGTTTGTGCTTAAATGGATGCATGAATGAGATGAAGTTTTATGTGTGTTAAAAAGTCTAGTGTTGGAATGTGTTCATGTGTTAAATAGAGTTTAAACTACTAGATCTTGATGATACATGAAATCGGGTTGCACTTGGCATGAAATCGGACATATATAAAAACCGAGTTGTGTGTTATGTTTAGTGTTTTGATGCTTGTTCATAGTTGTGGTTGATATAAGTGTTAAAAATGTTATGAACTTGATGAAGATGGGTTTGAATGTGTGAAGAACACTTTGAATGATAGTTAAGATATGAAAACCCTTGTGATTTTGATCCATCTTTGACTAGTAACCTGATTAGGAAAACTGTTAGTGGAATGCTATTGGTAGTTTCCTGATTTGGGCCTGATTATATTGTACTAATGGGACTGATACACCTGCATCAACACGTGAACTTGAAAACGACAGCTTACCGACTCGCAATCACCCGTTGCGACTCGCAACCACAGCGTGATGACTCGAGACCACGCGGTTGCGACTCGCAACCATAACAGGACAAGCCGAAACCACAGGTTACGAGTCCCGTTGCGACTCGAGACCTTAGCATGATGAACCGAGACTACGGTTGCGACACCGGTTGCGACTCGCAACCATCCATGATCAACACACAGCATGACTCGAGACCATGCTTGCGAGTCCGGTTGCGACTCGAGACCACACTTTTGGGCCTTAGTTAATGGGCCAGACTGATGGGCTTCTGTGTTATCTGCTTTTACGTGTTTGGGCCTAAGTAGTTGGGCTGAACTGTGAACCTTATGTGCTACTGTTGATACTGTGAACTGTTACTGCTAAACGTGCTTGCCAAACGTGTTGAACATTTATGCACTACTTGGTTCGAATCTGATTATAAGTGATATCCGTGTTAGGACGTAACTGACTACTTGCGACTTGATTGACTTTCTGTGATTAACTGCCGAGCAAACCAAGGTGAGTTCACACCCTTTACAAAGCATGGGATTCCCTGGGTTGGGAACGGGGTTAAGGAACGTGGGTTCCTCGTCTACCTTGGGTAGGACGTCAGTGGTTCAGGAATGTGATTCCTCGTCCGGATGGACGGATAAACGTACTAGACTAAAACTCTATCACGAAGTCCCTCCTTTTTGTATCGACTAATCGCCGGGCCAATGGCGAGCGGGTCATTAGTTAGATAGCGCTATTTAGGTCTGACAAGCCTCACACCGTGCCGCAGAGGACGGGCGTGAACTAATGGATCTGGGGCACGTCAATGATGATAGACATTGATGTTTTCAGGGCACATAAACATGACTACAGTCAGCAGTCGATACGGTAACGAGTCTAGTATACACATGGGGTAGCCCCCACGGCTGGAGAGCCAGATGATGTACATGGGGTAGCCCCCACGGCCGAAATGCCTGATAACTACATGGGGTAGCCCCCACGGCCGGAGTGCCGGAGTAACTGGGAACGAACATGTCACGTTTTTAAACTATGGGGTAACCCCCACGGCAGGATGCCAGTTAAAGTAAACTGTTTTCGAAACAACTAAAACGAACGCCCACCCGTGAACTCACTCAACTAGTTGTTGACTCGTTACTACATGCTTTGCAGGACTATAGGTACTCAGTGGGAGCTTGCATGGAGGAGGATCGTTGTGGGACAGGGATTGCTACATGCTATGTTAACTTAAAACTTTTGGACTTATGTTATAACTTTAAACTTATGCTTCCGCTTGCAACTTAAACTTATTTGTTTTGGAACACCAATCGTATTGGTTAAACTTTTATAACTACTTATATGCTTGTTCAGTATGATTGGTGGCTGGATCCTGGTCAGTCACGCCTCCAAGCGGTAGTACTCCGCAAGGTGGGATTTTGGGGGTGTGACAGATTGGTATCAGAGCCATTGGTTATAGTGAACTAGGTTTTAATAAAGGAGAAACGTTTTTGTTAAAACCAGACTATAACCGGTTTAGTGCTCAACGGTCCACAACGACACTTCGCTCCTCATGCAAGGCTCGACACTCTAGGTAATATGATGAGCATATATTGCCTACTTGTTAGTTACGTAGTACATTGCTCATGGTATGCTTGATTAGTATAACTACTGTTGTTTGAACACGTGCGTGCTTACTCTGTCCTACTATCGTACTTTCGCGAACCTCTCTCACACGTGTTACTCTTATTATGAAGAACCATGTCTGGACGCGTTAACATGACACAAGCCCAGTTGACGGCTTTGATCAACGAACGAGTTGCCGCAGCGCTCGCAGCTGCACACGCGGGAGGTATATCCTGCAGTTCGAAATTGTTCTAGGGTCATTTGGATCCTACTCTCGTGAACCAACCTTTGTGTTAAACTCTGTCTTTTCTTTCACCTACCTTAGGTCAGTATGCTCAGGCACCGGTGTGCACTTTTAAGACCTTTATGGACTGTCGACCCACTACTTTTAGCGGCACTGAAGGAGCAGTAGGTCTCCTACACTGGTTTGAGAAACTTGAGTCTGTGTTCGAAATGTGTGAATGCCCTGAAGCGCGCAGGGTGAAGTATGCTACTGGTACTCTCGAGGGTTTGGCTCTCACGTGGTGGAATGCTCAGGTGCAAATGTTAGGGTTGGTTGCTGCCAACGCCACCCCATGGGAAACTTTCAAGGAAATGATCAGGGAGGAATACTGCAGTCGTGACGACATTCACAAACTGGAAGATGAATTCTACAATCTTAAGATGTCGGGGTCGGAGATTGAGGCATACACTAAGAGATCGCATGAGCTTGCTTTGTTGTGTCCTACAATGGTGGATCCTCCGTATAAGCGAATTGAACTCTATCTCAAGGGCTTGGTGCCAGAGATCCAAAGTCATGTGACTTCAGCGAGGTTGACTACTATCCAGCAGGTTGTACAGTTGGCTCACCGTCTCACTGACCAAGCGGTGGAGCAGAACAAGTTACCGAAGCGTATAGGTGCTGCAACTACTTCTGGTGCTTCTAGTGGGGATAAACGGAAATGGGATGGAACTTCAAGCAGGGGTTCAACTTCGGTGCAAACTCAGTCTCAGCAGAGAAAGACGGATGATCACAAGAGCCCCAGTCAGCAATCGTCTGGTGGTCAAAGTCACGATGGATACAAGGGGAATCACCCCAAGTGCAATCGTTGCAGCCTACACCACAGTGGGCCATGCACCAGGGGCAACTGTCATCGGTGCAACAAGCCTGGTCATGTTGCAAAGGATTGCAGGAGCGCATATCCCGTCAACCAGAATCGTCAGCAACCTCAGCAGAACCAGCGACAGCAGCAGGGTAACAACAAAGGGTGCTTTCAGTGTGGAGCTGAAGGTCATTTCAAGAAGGATTGTCCCCAACTGAACCAGAACAACAACAACAATCAGGGGAATGGTAACAATGGGAACAACAACAATGGTGCTAGGGGACGTGTGTTCGTGATTGGTCAAGGTGAAGCAAGGAATGATCCCAACGTGGTGACGGGTAAGTTCCTTCTCGACGACTTTTATGTTACAGTCTTATTTGATTCGGGTGCCGATACTAGCTATGTGTCACTAGAAGTTAGTAAGATGCTTAAGCGTATTCCTACACCCCTGAGCGACAAGCACACTGTAGAGCTAGCTAATGGTAAGAGTTTGGAAGCCTCACACCTAGTCAAGGGTTGCCAGCTTATTCTCGCCAACCAGACCTTCTCTATCGATCTTATTCCTATTGTCTTGGGTAGTTTCGACGTTGTCATTGGGATGGATTGGTTATCCCAACACCGAGCAGAGATTCTTTGCAACGAGAAGATCGTTCGTATTCCTGGTTTAGGTAGTGAACCTCTCATGATTCGTGGCGACAAGAGAAGTGCTGTTGAGAACATCATCTCTCTTCTTAAGGCTCAGAAATGCTTACGAAAGGGCCACACTGCGATTTTGGCTTTAGTTACTGATACCACAGAGAAGGAGAAGAAGTTAGAAGATTTTCCGGTTGTACGCGACTATCCTGAGGTATTCCCTGAGGAATTACCTGGTCTTCCGCCCCATCGCCAAGTCGAGTTTCAGATTGATCTAGCTCCTGGAGCCGCGCCTGTAGCCCGTGCACCTTATCGTTTAGCGCCATCAGAATTGGAAGAACTCTCCACGCAACTACAAGAACTCTTGGATAAGGGTTTTATTCGTCCTAGCTCATCGCCTTGGGGAGCTCCAGTGCTTTTTGTGAAAAAGAAGGATGGTACCTTCAGAATGTGTATCGATTATCGCGAACTTAACAAGGTGACTGTGAAGAATCGTTATCCTCTACCGCGCATTGACGACTTGTTCGACCAGTTGCAGGGGTCGAGCTACTATTCAAAGATCGATCTGAGATCGGGATATCACCAGTTGAGAGTTCGAGAAGAGGATGTCTCTAAGACGGCCTTTAGGACTCGATATGGGCACTATGAGTTTTTGGTCATGCCGTTTGGGCTGACGAACGCACCGGCAGTTTTTATGGATTTGATGAATCGAGTGTGCAAGCCGTACCTGGACAAGTTTGTTATAGTCTTTATCGACGACATCCTGATCTATTCTAAGAGCAAAGAAGAGCACGAACAACATCTACGACTTATTCTGGAACTCCTTCGGAAGGAACAGCTTTACGCGAAGTTCTCGAAATGCGACTTCTGGCTTCGAGAGGTCCATTTCCTAGGGCATGTGGTGAACAAGGATGGGATTCACGTTGATCCATCCAAAGTGGAATCTATTAAGAACTGGCCTGCGCCCCGCACACCAAAGGAGATTCGCCAATTTTTGGGATTGGCAGGTTACTACAGGAGATTCATTAAGGATTTTTCTAAGATCGCGCAGCCTCTCACTTTGTTAACACAGAAAGGCGTTGTTTACCATTGGGGGAATGCACAAGAGTTAGCTTTTCAGCATCTAAAGGATAGACTTTGCAGTGCACCTATCCTTTCACTGCCAGAGGGCACAGATGATTTTGTGGTTTACTGTGATGCATCAATTCAAGGTCTTGGTTGTGTATTAATGCAACGAGATAAAGTCATAGCCTACGCCTCACGACAACTCAAAGTTCACGAGAAGAACTACACGACACATGATTTAGAGCTGGGAGCTGTTGTCTTCGCACTTAAGCTATGGCGGCATTACCTGTACGGAACCAAGTGCGCCATCTACACCGACCACAGGAGTTTAGAACACATATTCAAGCAGAAGGAACTGAATATGCGGCAGCGACGATGGGTCGAACTGCTGAATGACTACGAGTGCTCTATCAGGTATCACCCGGGCAAGGCCAATGTTGTGGCCGACGCCCTGAGTCGGAAGGACACTACGCCTAAGCGTGTAAGAGCTTTACAACTCACGATACATTCTAGTCTACCTTCGCAAATACGAGCTGCTCAGATAGAAGCACTGAAACCAGAAAACGTTAGAGCTGAAGCTCTACGCGGGTCAAGACAACGTTTAGAACAGAAGGAAGACGGTGCTTATTATGTGACAGGACGCATTTGGGTCCCGCACTATGGCGACTTACGAGAACTTGTGATGGATGAAGCGCACAAATCTCGCTACTCGGTACACCCTGGTTCGGACAAGATGTACCACGATATTAAAACCACGTATTGGTGGCCTAGCATGAAGGCCCACATAGCAACTTATGTCAGCAAGTGTTTGACTTGTGCGCGAGTCAAGACGGAATATCAGAAACCCTCAGGCCTACTTCAACAACCAGAGATACCACAATGGAAATGGGAGCAAATTTCCATGGATTTTGTTACTGGCCTACCTAGATCACAGCGCGGAAACGATACTATCTGGGTGATCGTGGATCGACTCACGAAATCCGCACACTTCTTGGCAATCAAGGAGACGGATAAGTTCTCCACTCTAGCGGAAATATACCTCAAGGAAGTTGTTTCGAGGCACGGGGTGCCCACCTCTATTATCTCTGATCGAGATGCACGTTTTACTTCGGAACTGTGGCAGGCAATGCACAAGTCTTTTGGCTCACGTCTTGATATGAGCACAGCGTATCACCCACAGACGGACGGGCAGTCCGAACGCACTATTCAAACATTAGAAGACATGCTTCGTGCGTGCGTAATCGACTTTGGCAACAGCTGGGAAAGGCATCTGCCACTCGTGGAATTTTCGTATAATAACAGCTACCACACCAGCATTAAAGCTGCTCCGTTTGAGGCATTGTACGGACGTAAATGCCGGTCACCTCTCTGTTGGGCAGAGGTGGGGGATAGTCAAATCACTGGTCCAGAACATGTGGTAGACACTACTGAGCGGATTGCTCAAATACGACAACGCATGGCAGCGGCTCGTGACCGTCAGAAGGCCTACGCCGATAAGGGCAGGAAACCACTTGAGCTCCAGGTTGGGGAGCGGGTATTACTCAAAGTTTCACCCTGGAAGGGTGTGGTTCGTTTTGGTAAACGCGGCAAACTTAACCCACGATACGTTGGACCTTTCGAAATCCTTGAGAAAATAGGCAAGGTGGCCTACAGACTGAAATTACCAGCAGAACTCGGTGCA
The DNA here is from genome assembly GCF_002127325.2 of Helianthus annuus. NCBI lineage: Eukaryota > Viridiplantae > Streptophyta > Magnoliopsida > Asterales > Asteraceae > Helianthus > Helianthus annuus. Next base: position 63,199,823 of record NC_035440.2, on the reverse strand, counting down.
GTTCACAACGTTTTCCATGTGTCAAATCTGAAGAAGTGTCTGTCAGATGAGACGCACGTAGTTCCTCTGAAGGAACTTACGATCGACGAACAGTTGAAATTCGTCGAAGAACCTGTCGAGATCACGGACCGGGATGTTAAGGTCCTCAAGAGCGCTAGAATACCTCTTGTTCGAGTTCGTTGGAACTCACGTCGCGGCCCAGAGTTCACCTGGGAGCGCGAAGATCGGATGAAACAAAAGTATCCCCAACTGTTCGAGAACAGTACCAACGCTACTGAGGCTGAAGCTACGGAATTTCGGGACGAAATTCCAGAACAACGGGGGGTGGATGTGACACCCCAGGAAAACCGGGAAAACCTTGCAACTTAACTAGCTTCCTCAGTGAGTGCCATCAAATTTCGGGACGAAATTTCTTTCAACTTGGGGATGATGTGACAACTCGAAATCTAGAACCTTTCGTTGTGTCTTAATGTGACTTACTTGTACGTTATGTGATTAGTTGAATGATTAAACTTAATGATAAACGTGAACTTTTATGTGCTTTGTATGTGTGCATTTGTATATATATGTGTGTACGTGTTATATGTGAACCGAGAACCCGACACGAAACAACAAAGAACCCGACTCGAGACCATGAGGTCTCGAGTGAATAGTGACCGAATGGGCCTTTGGGCCGAGAACCTTTGGCCGGTTGGGCCATTGGGCCGAAAACCCTTAGCCGAAACCCATAGGGTGCACACACTTGGAACTTGGCTATATATACCACACCTTAGTTAGTTTTGCCATTTTGTTGAACATTAGAACACACACACTCTCCTACTTCTCTCTCACTAGAACTCTAGAACACAAACACACCTCCAAGACTCTCGGATCTAATCGGTTAGCACAAGAACTCTCGGGCTTGGAACTTCGGATCGGCACACACACACACATCACCAACCGGTTAGTATTTTTATGGTTAATCTTGTTGTGCTTTGTGATGTATGATAAAATGCATGAAATGATGTTTAATGTTAGTGTTTCTTGATGATTATTGTTAGTTCATGATATGTTTGTGCTTAAATGGATGCATGAATGAGATGAAGTTTTATGTGTGTTAAAAAGTCTAGTGTTGGAATGTGTTCATGTGTTAAATAGAGTTTAAACTACTAGATCTTGATGATACATGAAATCGGGTTGCACTTGGCATGAAATCGGACATATATAAAAACCGAGTTGTGTGTTATGTTTAGTGTTTTGATGCTTGTTCATAGTTGTGGTTGATATAAGTGTTAAAAATGTTATGAACTTGATGAAGATGGGTTTGAATGTGTGAAGAACACTTTGAATGATAGTTAAGATATGAAAACCCTTGTGATTTTGATCCATCTTTGACTAGTAACCTGATTAGGAAAACTGTTAGTGGAATGCTATTGGTAGTTTCCTGATTTGGGCCTGATTATATTGTACTAATGGGACTGATACACCTGCATCAACACGTGAACTTGAAAACGACAGCTTACCGACTCGCAATCACCCGTTGCGACTCGCAACCACAGCGTGATGACTCGAGACCACGCGGTTGCGACTCGCAACCATAACAGGACAAGCCGAAACCACAGGTTACGAGTCCCGTTGCGACTCGAGACCTTAGCATGATGAACCGAGACTACGGTTGCGACACCGGTTGCGACTCGCAACCATCCATGATCAACACACAGCATGACTCGAGACCATGCTTGCGAGTCCGGTTGCGACTCGAGACCACACTTTTGGGCCTTAGTTAATGGGCCAGACTGATGGGCTTCTGTGTTATCTGCTTTTACGTGTTTGGGCCTAAGTAGTTGGGCTGAACTGTGAACCTTATGTGCTACTGTTGATACTGTGAACTGTTACTGCTAAACGTGCTTGCCAAACGTGTTGAACATTTATGCACTACTTGGTTCGAATCTGATTATAAGTGATATCCGTGTTAGGACGTAACTGACTACTTGCGACTTGATTGACTTTCTGTGATTAACTGCCGAGCAAACCAAGGTGAGTTCACACCCTTTACAAAGCATGGGATTCCCTGGGTTGGGAACGGGGTTAAGGAACGTGGGTTCCTCGTCTACCTTGGGTAGGACGTCAGTGGTTCAGGAATGTGATTCCTCGTCCGGATGGACGGATAAACGTACTAGACTAAAACTCTATCACGAAGTCCCTCCTTTTTGTATCGACTAATCGCCGGGCCAATGGCGAGCAGGTCATTAGTTAGATAGCGCTATTTAGGTCTGACAAGCCTCACACCGTGCCGCAGAGGACGGGCGTGAACTAATGGATCTGGGGCACGTCAATGATGATAGACATTGATGTTTTCAGGGCACATAAACATGACTACAGTCAGCAGTCGATACGGTAACGAGTCTAGTATACACATGGGGTAGCCCCCACGGCTGGAGAGCCAGATGATGTACATGGGGTAGCCCCCACGGCCGAAATGCCTGATAACTACATGGGGTAGCCCCCACGGCCGGAGTGCCGGAGTAACTGGGAACGAACATGTCACGTTTTTAAACTATGGGGTAACCCCCACGGCAGGATGCCAGTTAAAGTAAACTGTTTTCGAAACAACTAAAACGAACGCCCACCCGTGAACTCACTCAACTAGTTGTTGACTCGTTACTACATGCTTTGCAGGACTATAGGTACTCAGTGGGAGCTTGCATGGAGGAGGATCGTTGTGGGACAGGGATTGCTACATGCTATGTTAACTTAAAACTTTTGGACTTATGTTATAACTTTAAACTTATGCTTCCGCTTGCAACTTAAACTTATTTGTTTTGGAACACCAATCGTATTGGTTAAACTTTTATAACTACTTATATGCTTGTTCAGTATGATTGGTGGCTGGATCCTGGTCAGTCACGCCTCCAAGCGGTAGTACTCCGCAAGGTGGGATTTTGGGGGTGTGACAGATATGTCATGGTTTTGGGTGAGAGTGGGGGGTCAGACGTGTACCCACCGCCCACTTACACCAATAGAACAACAAAAGCCTCAAAACTGGTACAACCCTAAATGCACGTGGTACAACTTGCTAAGTCCACAAATGTTACCTGAAAACTAAACTGGTACAACCCTAAATGCATACGGTACAACTTGCTAAGCCCACAAATGTTACAAAATTATAGTATATAATTATAAGAATTTGTAAATTTCTTTAAATAATTTTTTTTATAATTTAAAACATGATTATAAAACTTTTATAAACTTCATATAATCTGTGAAGATATTATAATATTATATTGTGTGATAGTTATGAATTTAAATTTCATAGTATTTTATTAAAAATGATGAACTCAATCATGGGCAGAAATATTGTGTGAAGAAATATAAACATGTTTCGCTCGTAGTGTTAGTTTTATGGAAAATTTTTGAAAATTTGTTTTTTGGTATAAATATTGGATTCTTAAGAGTCCGACCCCACCGATTTGGATTTTGAGAGTGCGGCCCCACTGAGTTTTCGTTGAGACTCAGCCACTGAACTCATTGAGACACATTAACTTATCTGGTACGAAAAATGTTGGGTGCAAAGACACAATGGATCGCAAAATATAACACAATGAATCGCAAAATGTAACTCAATGTCGAGGGAAAAGGACCCAGTGACTCGCAACAAATACGTAATCCAAATAAAGAAAAGACACAAATGTAACTCAATGTCGAGGGAAAAGGACCCAGTGACTCGCAACAAATACGTAATCCAAATAAAGAAAAGACACAATGACAAATAAAAAGATACAACGATCAAAACAAAAATTCTAAAATCTACAAGCTAAAAATCTAAACGCGAAAACCTAAAATCTCATATCGTAGAGTTCGACGAAACGGTTTCAGTGCCGCTTGAATGAGTTCAATCGGAATCCATTTGATACTCTTACTATGTCTTCCTATCTTTAGAAGACTATGTATTTGAACCTTGGCCTGAAAATGTAAATAGTTTATTATAAAATGTAAAATATTATGGTTATCTAGAAAATGTAAGGATGCATGACATACTGTTTCAAAATAAATTCTTAAGGTGAAAGATAATGTTATTGTTGTGTAAATATGTTGTACAATTCAGTTGGACAAACAATAAACTTCGTTTCAAACGAACTCCAAGTAACCGCGCCTTGTCCACTATTGGTATCGTAACCCAAATAAAAAAATAGGGTAGAGACCATTTCATAGTAGGTCAATAAGACCAGTTTTCACATACAAACATCAAGTTACATAAAGATTTGCCTAGTAACCATTGCACAGCAGGGACGGACCCACCACCATGCTAAGGTGGGCGGGCGTACCCCCGAGAAAAAAAATTTTTATGTAAATTTCCGACGAAAATCCCGTCCGCACCCCTTGGAATTTTTCGGCCGCACCCCTTGGAATTTTTCGTCCGCACACCTTGGAATATTATACATTTTTTAGTAAAGTTTGGTTTTTTTATAAAAATACTACCTATATTAATACATTATATACACTTAATCACTTCCGACGAAAATCCCGTCCGCACCCCTTGGAATTTTTTGTCCGCACCCCTTGGAATTTTTCGGCCGCACCCTTGAAATTTTTCGTCTGCACACCTTGGAATATTATACATTTTTTTAGTAAAGTTTGGTTTTTTTATAAAAATACTACCTATATTAATACATTATATACACTTAATCACTTGTACTACTCAAACCCAAACCAAAGCTTAACCCAAACCAAACCTTTACTTTAGCCCACTAACATAATTTGTAGCCCATTAGTCCATTACCCTACCCAACATAACATAAATAAAAATACTAAAGTTAAGCCCATATCAGTCGCACCCCTTCAATTTCCCCATCCCCATTCCCGCCCAGCGATCTTCGTTCTTTCTGCCCTCCTGCCCAGCGACTGAGCGACATCATCAGCAGCAACACAGGTCGACGATCACAGCCGAAAAGTGACCGAAATCCGCCCCAGCAGCAACACAGCAGCGGCGGCCGGCGATTGAGCAACAGGCGGTAAGTTTTATGGTTTTTTTATGATGCCTTAGATGATTTTTATGTTGATTTTTTGATGATTTTAATTGAAAAATCTTCTGTTTTTAGTCGTTGGTTTACTGCCTTAGATGAAATCTTGTTATTTAGATGATTTTTAGTGGTAATTAAACAATTCTAGGCCTTGATTGCTTGAATGGTTGAAAGTTAAAATTAAACAAATAGGTTATGGATCAATTTGATTGTGATAGGAACCATGAGTAGAGACGTTATGGCGCGATTTCTCAAGAGGAAAATGGATACATCTTCCGAACTAATTGATTTGGATACTCTTCCTTCAGATCCGTATGATTGCAAGCCGATAAAATCATATAACGTGAATCAAAAGGATGCGATTAGAAGGGCATATATACTAAGAGGACCGTATCAACCAAGAGGTATCGAATTCCCACAAACAAAGTTTCAAGGTGACGAGTTAAGAAAATTTAAGGAAGAATGGTATGACAAACATGAGTATAAGGGATGGTTAGAGTATAGCTCAAAATCGGATCGCGTGTTTTGCTTATGTTGCTATTTGTTTAGGAGCCACTTCGGAGATGGTAGAGACACATTTGTGTGCGGTGGGTATAACAATTGGAAAAAGGTACATGCGTCACTTAAAAAACATGTTGGTTTAGTTAATAGTCTACACAACAAATGTTTCCAAATGAGTGCCGATTTAGTTAACGAAAATCAAGCGGTACACACACAATGGGACAATAGGACCCCTAAGGAGAAACGTGAATACCGACTTAGACTTAGTGCTTCTACTTTGCCTGGGAAAAGGTTGTTGAATGGCGGATTGGCGTTTCGTGGACATGATGAATCAAAAGATTCATTAAATCAAGGGAATTTCTTAGAGCTTTTAGAACTCATGGGTGAAATGAATGAAGAGCTTGCTAACGTTATTTTAGAGAATGCACCCGCGAATAACCAAATGACAAGTCCTAAAATTCAAGCGGACATCAAACATTGTTATGCTCAAGAGGTAATTAAACAAATTTTAGAAGAACTTGGTGATGATGTTTTTTCTTTATTAGTAGATGAATCATGTGATGTATCAAAAAAAAGAACAAATGGCAGTTGTTATTCATTTTGTTGATAAAGTTGGGATTGTTAAGGAGCGTTTTATTGGGCTTGTTCATGTCAAAGAGACAAGCGCAATAACACTCAAAACGGCTATTGATGATATATTGGCACGTTATGGGTTAAGTTTGAAAAGGATTAGAGGCCAAGGCTATAACGGGGCAAGTAACATGTCGGGCGAGTTTAACGGCCTAAGGGCTCTAATCTTAAAGGAAAATGTTTCGGCCTTTTATATTCATTGCTTTGCACACCAACTTCAACTAGTTGTTGTGGCGGTGGCGCACAAACACACACCAATTTGGAGAGTTTTTGAAACGATAACATGTTTAACAAATGTCGTTTGTGCATCTTCTAAATGACAAGATATGCTTCGTGAAAGCCAAAGAAGACAATTGGAAAAAATGGAAGACGTACTTTGTACCGGAAGTGGGTTGAACCAAGAAATGACACTTTCAAGGCCCGGGGATACACGTTGGAATTCCCATTACAAGACACTTTCCCATTTAATTTCTTTATATCCAAACATTATGGAAGTTCTTGGATGGTTAGTAGAAACGGGTCAAACTCTTCCTTGTAGTAGACAAGCGGACGGACTTCTAGAGGATATGAAAAAATACGACTTTGTATTTTACATACACTTGATGGAGCATATTCTAAACATCACACATATGTTGTCCCAATGTCTTCAAAGAAAGGAGCAAGATTTGATGAATACGGTTAAATTGGTTTCTTCCACCAAAAACCAACTTGAAAAGTTTAGGTTAGAAGGTTTTAATGAGTTCTTGGAGAAAGTTAACTCCTTTTGTGACATGTATGAACTTGAGGTGAAAAAATTGGATGATGAATACGTTAACCCAAGGTGGCCAAGAAGAAAGACGAACATCACAAATCGGCATTATTACGAGTATGATTGCTTCAATGCGGTTCTTGATTTGCAAATACAAGAATTTGGGAACCGTTTTAATGAGGTAACATCGGAACTACTTGTTTGTATGAGTTGTTTGAGTCCTTGTGATAATTTTAGTGCATTTGACATTCCAAATATACTAAAGTTAGCCGAGAAGTATCCATATGATTTCAATGAAGAGGAAAAACGAAGGCTTTCGGTTCAACTCGGAAACTACTTTAATTTTGTGAAAAAAGATAAACAATTCGCCAACTTGGATGGTTTGTCAAGTCTTGTAAGGTTAATGGTTTCAACAAATATTCACGTTACTTTTACATTGGTATATCGGTTATTGAAGCTTGTTCTCGTATTACCCGTCGCAACCGCAACCGTTGAAAGATGTTTTTCGGCAATGAAGAATGTGAAGACCGACTTGCGTAATCGGATTGGGGATGAGAATTTAAGTGATAGTTGTGTATGTTATATAGAGAAAGACTTGCTTAAGAAAGTAGCTTTAGATGATTTTTTGGATAGATTTCAAAACATGAAAACCCGTAGGGCGACGTTTTAATTATGTTTGTACAAAGTTTGACGTGTTTGCCAAATATATAAATTTAGTTTGATATTCTTTTGTCTTACATGACCCGACCCGACCCGATACAACTGATTTTTTTACTTATGTACTTAGGGGCCTAAAATTTTTAAAAATGTTCCGCACCCCCATGGAAAAATTCCTGGGTCCGCCACTGTTGCACAGAAGAAAGAACAAAGGTCAGTCATAGAACCAAACACATTCTTCGGATGTTTCGCTATATTAGGGCAGTGGGGGTGGTCCGTGATGGCCACCCATCACGTGTGAAACTTCACCTTGCACACCGCCGCCTCCCCTTGTATAACGCGTGATAGGATTAATGTCACACCCTGGCTCTGCGGAAGCGTCGTTATTTTGGTGTGACTTCTTAATACCATAGCTTAACCATAACAAGCTATATGAAATAAAAACCATGCAAGATTATCCATTAAATTAAGTTTTAAAAACCAAATACAGCAACATTGTCTTAGGAAGTTGACTCAAGCAACGGAAACTACACCCGGATAACATAAAACATTGTTTAGAAGACACAAAAATCAACATGAAATAAACACAGTTTAAGAACTGTGACTCGTCCAGGAAAAAGTCACATCCCTTAAACTTGGATGACCTCGTAACCCTTAAGCAGCGGGAAAACGTGACATACCGCGCCAGATCTTTAGTTCCCTGAAATACATGTAAGTTGGAAAAATCAACAATAATGTTGAGCGAGTTCATGTGTAAGTGAGTAATAAAACCTTTGTAAGTATAAAATCCTGGTATGTAGCAAATAAGGAAAAAGAGATCACCAATGGTTTGCAAGGCCATTGATATGTGTGAAGTGCAAGTAGGAAGACTCAAACCTAGCGGATTTATGCGTTGGGCACAAAGTCACCCCGAGGTCCGTTATGCTGGGCCTGGGGCTGGGCTCGCTACACCCAGATAGATCTACCGCTACTGTCCCTCGGTCCTACAATGAGGATTAATGGCCTCAAGTTTCCGCCTACCCACTCACATGATCTAAGTAGTAACCCTCCTTACGCTAACCATACCATGTAAAAAGTATTCGTAATCATAGTAACATGTATTTTACCCCCGCAGTTTAGAAAACTGAAAACAGTTAAGAGAAAAGAGGGACATGAACTCACAGTGGTGCGTCTCTATGAAGTAAATCTCCTGATCAATCAGCTGTGCGACGACCTACACGTACTATCTTCTATTAGACGGACGACCGTGCCTTAGTTTAAGGTTTAATGTCTTTGGGAAATAGTTAGACAACTATTTCGTAATTACACTTAGTAATTATTTAGTAAATATTTTCCTTCCCAAGGATGGGGGTTTTAATACATGTACGTTTCTGTATCTTCGGAATATATTATTAAGTCTCACTTAAAATATATTTTAATCCTTTCTCCAAAATATAAATATTTTTCCCAAAAATATTATATTTTATTTCACATAATTTTTCCAAAATAATATCCTTGTCAAAATACACATTCATTAGTATTTTTCTGAAAATACGTAAGTTACATTGTACTGTTCGGGTGGTAATAATAATTGCCGGTGTAACTTAAATAATTATTGTGAAGGCGTTCGTATTATTTTGGAATCGTTACTATTTGGTAATATTATTTTTACCCTAAAAATAGTATTTGTATAGTTCGCAAAATAATCATAAAAATCTCACAAGTGTTGTTATGAAAAATATATACTAAATATATATTTATCAAGTTTTATTTTGTGAAAATCCCACCTCCGACACTTAGAAATGTTGTAATAAAAATTGTGGCGAAATTTATATTTTTGAAAACAAGTTAGAAATATATTTATAATACTTGTAGTGAAAATATTTCCAAGTGTTAGGTTTTTGGAAAAATTTCGCCAGAGTTTCCCCTGTAACTGGAGGTGGCCACGCTTTCAAGCGTATCATTTTCTTTTAAAATTCAAACCAATCAATGTTCCCAACATTAACAATAACAATATCCAAACCATCAAACTAGTCAAAACAGATATAAATCGCAAAAATACATGAACTTGTGGTTTGTCCAAAATATGTAGTAACTTTCATTATTTTAGTGGATCTTTGTATAAATCAATCCGGTTTCTCGAAAGTCTCATTTTTAAAGAAGTTACATCTTTACAACTTCTAATCAACATTTACAAAAATAGTTATTTTGTCAAAGCTTTGTGTTACACAAGTGTCTACACACTTGTATGCTTACAAAAATCACTTTTGTTTATGTAGATCCCGGTTTTAGAAAACACGATTTCTTTTGACGCTTGGTCCTTTGAAAATACCACTTGTAGATCCGTAGATCTACTAGTTTTGAACACTATTTCATAAGAAAAATTGATTTTACACAAGTTCATGCTTAGTAAGTAGTAGTGTTCATCATTTAACCCTTTTCATACTTAAACATACTCTAGGTCATGTTTCATGGACACGACTTAACCGGGTTAGATGACGATCCGAGCTACTGCTAGTATAGATCAACACTAAATAATCACAACAAAACAAGTCTTACAAGTTTTACACAATTCTATAGCTTTTATCCAACATATTTAACGTTTTTTGTAAACTTTTAACATGTCATCTTGTATGTTCATGATTTTTAACCGACAAAGTTCATTTTAACCACTTTAGAATAGATCAAGAAGTCGTTTAGAGTCACTTACTACTAGCTCGAGGCTAGGGAAGAAACTAGTCGGAAATCGCATGGATAAAAGCAATGTAGCGAGGTCCTTCACGATCCGAGTGCACCGAGCTTCCTTATACGCAATTCTTGACCCTTGTATGTACTTGGAATAGCTTGATCAAGATTGAAAAGTGGCGGTGGTGGTGCTATGGTGGTCGGCCGAGAATGAGCAAGAGAGGGAGAGAGTGTGTTGGTGAGTTGTGGTGAAATGAAGGTTATGGTGTGCTTATGCTAGAACTTATAGATAAATCATTCCAAGATTAACCAAAGGTCCCAATGTCTAATTGATATTAGACAAAGATGATTTAAATAATAATCAAAGTACAAAGGGTGTCCCCTTGGGGACGAGTTCGGTTAAGGGGGGGTGTCCTTAGTTAGATTTCAACCATTAGTTAGCCATTTAGTTAAGTTAAGTTGGAGGTTAACTCGGTTACTAGCGTGTTATGCATTAAAGCGGCTGTTAGGGTATTCGTGGACCCTAACTGGTTCAGAAAAACAAAAAAACAGTGTAAATGGCAATATTTTTATGTTCCGGGTAAAGTCCGGTTGTTCGGTTGGATAGTGATCCGTTAAAGGGCTTGACAAAGCTTTAAAGTGTCGTTATTACTATTTTTAGTGACACAACTTATTCCCGACACTTTGGAAAGTGTCTAGTAATATTTTTCTCATGTTTTGGCACTTTATTAGTTAGCTAGATGCTGAATTTATAATTAAAGTGCTGAATTTATAATTAAAGTGCTGAATTTTGTACTTAAAGTACGTTTTAGGCACATCCGGTCACTATAACTTATACCTAGTGACGCAGTTCTACAACCCTCTTATCCCTACACTCTCTACTAGTGTAGTAAACTATCTCGGGCTCATACAGGCCTTAGAGGTAGTGTCTGCGTGATGCTGGCTATATCAGCATGTTTAATAGGTTATCCGTTCATAGTGCTACTGTGCTTTTGTGCATCAAGGTTGTCACTAGAGTTCAGTATGTAATAATAGAGTGACAGCAAATAAAGTATGATGCAAGTATGTTCATGTATCAGTATTCAGATAGCAGTTTATCCATAATTTCAATCAAGCACAGTAATTAAGCAGAAATTAATTATTAATTAAGTCGTACGGATACCTGGTTTGGTGAGTGTTGTCACATTCTCCCCCCGTTAGAAATATTTCGTCCCGAAATTTTAAGTTCTGCTTCTAGCAGCAGGGTTCTTGGGAAATAAGTGGGGGTATTTCTCTTTCATTCGGTCCTCACGCTCCCAGGTGTATTCTTGGGAAATAGGTAAGAAGTGCGCAGACTTCGTTAATCGGTCCACTATTACCCAAATAGTGTCATGACCTCTTGGTGTTCTTGGCAACTTTGTAATAAAATCCATGGAGATTTGTTCCCATTTCCACTTGGGAATTTCTGGTTGTTGCAGAAGTCCTGAAGGCTTTTGGTATTCAGCTTTAACCTTTGCACATGTTAAACACTTGCTCACATAAACAGCAACATCGCCTTTCATCCTAGGCCACCAGTAATAATCTTTAAGGTCCTGGTACATCTTATCCGCTCCTGGATGGATAGAGTACCGCGATTTGTGAGCTTCATCATAAATAACTTTCCTCAAACCACCAAACAGAGGAACCCGAATCCTTTTCTCAAAACATAACGTTCCTTCCTCGTTTGGCACCAATTGCTTCTCCATCCCACGGAGATATTCTTCTTCAAGGTTCCTTTCCTTAAGAGCTTCTTTTTGCGCGGCACGAATGCGCAAGGAAAGATCGGTTTGGATAATCATCTCCAAAGCCCTAACCCTTATGGGCTTGATCCTTTCTTTTCGACTGAGGGCGTCGGCGACCACATTCGCCTTCCCTGGATGATACTTTATCTCGCAGTCATAATCATTCAACAACTCAACCCATCGTCTTTGCCTCATATTCAACTCCTTCTGGTTGAATATGTGTTGTAGACTCTTATGATCTGTAAAAATTGTACATTTCGTACCATATAGGTAGTGTCTCCAGATCTTTAATGCAAATACCACTGCGCCAAGTTCCAAGTCATGTGTGGTATTGTTCTTTTCGTGCACTTTCAGCTGTCGTGACGCGTAAGCAATAACCTTTTGGCGTTGCATCAACACGCAACCCAATCCTTGACGCGAGGCGTCACAGTATACCACGAAATCATCAGTACCTTCCGGTAGTGCTAAGATTGGCGCATTGCAGAGCTTATCTTTCAATATCTGGAATGCTTCTTCCTGTTTGATTCCCCAATCAAACTTCTTATCTTTCTGCGTGAGGAGCGTCAATGGTTGAGCGATCTTCGAAAAATCCTCAATGAACCTTCGATAGTAGCCAGCCAAACCCAAGAATTGTCGAATCTCAGTTGGCGTCTTTGGCGTTTCCCAATTCTTGATCGCTTCGATCTTGGTGGGATCCACGTGGATTCCATCTCCATTTACTACATGTCCAAGAAATTGGACTTCACGTAGCCAAAACTCGCACTTAGAGAATTTGGCATACAACTGTTCCTTCTTCAGCAACTCCAAAATAGCTCTTAGGTGCTGTTCATGCTCAGCCTTCGTCTTTGAATAAATCAAAATGTCGTCGATGAACACAATCACAAACTTATCCAAGTATGGCTTGCAAACTCTATTCATCAAATCCATTAAGACTGCAGGTGCATTTGTTAATCCAAACGGCATCACTAGGAACTCGTAGTGTCCATAACGAGTTCTGAAGGCTGTCTTTGGGATACTTTCCTCTTGTATCCTTAGCTGAAGGTATCCAGATCGAAGATCGATCTTTGAATAAAAGCTTGAACCTTGGAGTTGGTCGAATAAATCATCGATTCTTGGCAGAGGGTATCTATTCTTGATTGTTAGCTTATTCAACTCCCGGTAGTCGATACACATACGAAAACTACCGTCCTTCTTCTTAACAAACAGGACCGGAGCTCCCCAAGGCGAGAAGCTTGGTCTGATGAATCCCTTGTCTAACAACTCTTGAAGTTGTGTCGACAATTCCTGCATCTCAGACGGTGCAAGTCTATAGGGTGCCTTAGCCACAGGCGCGGCGCCTGGAACTAAATCGATGCGAAACTCTACTTGCCTCTGAGGTGGCAATCCAGGCAAGTCCTCTGGGAAGACTTCTGGATATTCCCTCACGACAGGGATGTCTTCAATCTTTGGTTCTGCAGCTTTCTTATCCACAATGTGTGCCAGGAAGGCAGCACATCCCTTCTGTAAACACTTTCGCGCTTTCAAGCGGCTGATAATTCTCAAAGGCGTATCACGCTTCTCTCCATGAACCACAATTGTTTCACCATCTTCGGTTGGGATACGAACGACCTTTTCGTGACAAACAATTTCTGCCTTGTTGCTTGATAACCAATCCGTTCCTACTACCACATCGAAGCTTCCCAGCTGGACTAGTCGTAAATCCAAAGCAAACTCACGCTCTCCCAATTCGATCACACAACCTCTGACAACTTCATTGGCCTCTACTAACTTTCCATTAGCCAATTCGATTGAGCAGGGAATATTTAACTTACTAGCGGCTAACCCAAGCATATTCTTAAACTCTAACGATACGAAGCTATAATCGGCACCAGTATCAAATAAAACGGATGCATAGCGTTGGTTTACAGGGAACGTACCAGTAACGACATTGGGATCCTGGCGCGCTTCCCTCGCTTCGATATTGAAGACTCTTCCACGGGCTTGATTCAATTCTGGGCAGTTCCGCTTGTAGTGCCCAATATCACCACGGTTAAAGCATCCAGGTCTTTGCCCATTTCCACCTCCATTTCCAGCTTGATTTTTGTTGTTTGGGTTCGCATTACCAGTACCAACCTGATTTGCATTGTTGCCACGATTCCCATTACCTCCATGGTTTCCTTGTGGGCGATTTCCATTTCCACCCCGGTTATTGTTTCTGTTTCCAAATCCTCCTTGGCCTCCCCGGCCAACAGTAGCCCAACAAGAATCCTTTGAGTGGCCAGTTTTCCCACATGCTTCACATACTTTCAAACCACACCGGCCAGAATGGTGACGTTGCCAGGTGTTGCACTTGGGCTGGGTGCCCATATATCCCTTTCCTTTCTTTCCACTACCGGCTGTAACCTGAGCTGGCGCGCTTGACTCCCCTTTCTTAACAACCCCACTAGTGCCTTGCTTGAAGTTCGAGAACTTTCGTTTGTTACCTCCGGATGACTCGACGTGAGTCTCCTTCTTCTTTGTCTCGACATCATCGAACTTGTTTAGGCGGATAGCCTCCTTAGTGAGAGCCACGCTCAGATCAATTGCCTCAGTGATTGTTGCAGGCTTGGAGGAGGTCACCATACTTATGATTTGAGGAGCTAAACCCCAAATGAAGCGTTCAATCCGCTTGAATTCTGGAGTGACCATATAAGGTACCACATGCGACAGGTCGTGAAACCTCTGAACATATTCTGCGATCTTCGGACCTTCCATCTTCAAGTGCCAAAACTCAGTTTCCAACCTTTGAATTTCAGCGCGAGAGCAATACTTTTTGCGCATAAGCTCTTTCAGCTTGGTCCATGTCATTGCGTAGGCTGCGGCTTCTCCAAGAGTCTGCACTTGCAAATTCCACCAGGACAGGGCTCCATCCAAGAATAGCCCAGAAATGTAGGTGACTTGCTGGTCTGGTGCACATTTGCTCATGCAGAGAACAGATTCAGTCTTCTCGGCCCAACGAACAAAAGGGACAGCACCTCCGGTGCCATCAAAGTTGACATGCTTGCAGTCTAGAAACTGCTTGTAGGTGCACCCTGCACATACGTTACAATATATGAATGGCATTAGCATCTTTGCTAGGGATATCCAATTAGGTCATGGTATGTCTTAATGACTTAGTATTACCATGAGGTGGATTGTTGTTGTCGTTATTGTTTGAACTGCTTCCGCTGGGTCCTCCTTGAGAGGCGGCGTATTGCACGATGGCGGCAGCGATGATTTGTTGGAGTTCTGCCTCGTTGGTAGGCATTGGCGTTTGACATCTCGGCGGCATCTTCTAAAAGATGGGTTCACGTTGGTCAGGTCATAGTAAAGCGTACGTATATAATGATAGTAATAGTACATAACATCTCATGTTATAAATAGACCAATCACATAACATCCCATGTTACAATTATATCAATTACACAACATCCCATGTTATAAATATATCCATCACACAACATCCCATTTCATAAAACATAAATAATCAATCAAACATCATATATGATGAGAATACTGCGATTGCCATAAATCGAGACCACATGGTAAAGTGTACAAGTACATAATAGTGTCATACAACATCAATGACTAAGGGCTACATCACCCTAGTCCAAAACTATATCAAATCAGTGTCAATACATCCATATACATGTCAACAAAAGTCAGAATCAGAATGTAGTCTCCAAAAAGAGCTGTGCGGTCAGAGCAATCATCGTCTTCTCACCAACGTCCACCCGTACTGTACAGAAGAGCTCAACACTGATGGCGGTGGAGGAGGGGGAAAATGGGAATAAAACAAACGACGTAAATGGAGCCAGTCCTCCTCCATGGCTCTCTGGGAACACAACCAGGAAGCCATCTGCTGCTCTAGTGCCAACAGGCGTGCAGCAGAGTCTGGTGGCAATGGTCGAGGGGGCTGCGAAGAAGCAGGGTGGGTCTTGTGACAACTCCTATTTTCGAACCTATCTTTGTGCAACGTTCTGTAATTACGTAAACTTTATTAATTGAATGTTATGATTATGTGATATGTGTGTATTAAATGTTAGTATAGTAAACGAGCCCAAACCGCACACCATAACCCGATCGCACAAGGCTCACCCGGTCGCATAAGCCCATTTGGGCCACACTCTTGGATTCGGCCCATTCCTTTGTTGCGCATAACACTTAGAGTGTTTGTAACTTTCTCACATGTTGCAAAAACACTATCACACACAAAACCCTAGCTTCTCATTCTCTCTCTCTCAAACCGACGGCAACAACCCTTTGGCGATCGAAGATCATTCCTTGTTCGGATCACCCTTGTTCACTCGAGACTTCACTTGTTTCAATCCTCTAACCCGGTTAGTATATGTTTACCGATTTCATGCTTGGTGATGTTGATGATATAATCGGTTAGTTTATATTAGATGATGTTGTGATTGTTTTGATTGTATATGTTTACATTAGGGTTATGCATGCTAGTAAACGATGGAAAATTATGCACACAAAATTCGATTATGCGTATATAGGTTGATGTTCATATATATGGATAGATTATTGTTCATGTGAATATTGTTCATGTTGATTGGGTTAGGGTTCATACGAGTTCATGATGTGATGGCCTGTTTGATCGATATTAGGTTAACCGTATGTTTGGATATTGTGTTGATTGATCTGTTTTTCGAAATTGCCAAGATGTTTGCTGATATTTAGGAATTGATTGAGTTGCAAAAGATGGAAATCTGTTACACGTTGTCTCGACCAGGGTTGCGAGTCGAGAACCCTCAGTCTCGACTCGAGACCACCTTATCAACACAAACAACACAAACCGAGACCACGGTTGCGGGTCCGGTTTCGACTCGAGACCGTGTGATCTCGACCTGATCATGACAACCCGAGACCTGCATTTGCGAGTCCCGTTGCGACTCGAGACCTGACTCGTGACCACCTAGTCTCGAGTGATTTAGGCACAAGTCGAGACCTCCTTTTGTTGCGACTCGAGATCCCTAGTCTCGACTCGAGACCAGCTACACATGCACACTGTTTGGACTTGCACTGTCACGAGCCCAATTGATTGGGCCGGATACTTGAAACTTGTTACGTGTCTGCTATTGGACTGTTATGAATACTTGTGCATGCCATGATTATAATTGCCACAATACGTGTAGAACCTGTGTGCTATATTCGAATACGAACCTGACTTGTATGATAACCATGCTAGGACGTGGTTGATCACTATATAGCTTAACCGAACTTTGTGTATCTGCTGAGCAAACCCAAGGTGAGTTCACACCCTTACTAAGGCATGGGATTCCCAAGGGCTTGGGAATGGGATTGGAAGGATAAGGTTGAATAGATTTATACGGATACCATTACTAGACTACCATACCATCGTCCTCGGTTGTGCAGGATACATACGTAAAACCTACGTATACCTAAGCTACTTGTGACAACTCGAATTCTAGAACCTTTCGTTGTGTCTTGATGTAGCTTGCTTGTACGTTATGTGACTAGTTAACCGATTAAACTTAATGATAAACGTGAACTTTTATGTGTTTTTATGTGCTTATTATGTGTGCATTGTATGTATATATACGTGTTATATGCGAACCGAGAACCCAACACGAAACAACAAGGAACCCGACTCGAGACCATGAGGTCTCGAGTGCATAGTAACCGGTTTGGGCCTTTGGCCGGTTGGGCCATTTGGGCCGTGAACACCCACTCGAAACCCATGAAGGGTGCACCACTTGGAACTTGACTATATATATATCACCCTTAGTTCTTTTTACCAATTGTTGATCATCACAACACACACACTCTCCTATCTTCTCTCTCACTAGAACTCTAGAACACAAACACACTCCTCATTCTCGGATTTGGACCTTGGATCGGCTCACACACACACCCGGTTGGAAGCTTCACACACACCCTCGAAACCCATCAACCGGTTAGTGTTTCTTGATGATTATTGTTGAATGCTTAGTGTTAAATATGTTCATGATGTGTTTGTGCTTGAATAGATGTATGATGAGATTATGTGATAATATGGTGGTTGAGTTATGCATGATATTTTGAAAAGAAATCGGTTCATGAATGTTTCTTGTTATGTGTTGAACTATGCATAAATGCTTGATGTTGAAAATAGGTTCATTGTATGTTAAAAAGATGAATGATGATATCGGTTGTACTTGGATTTGGATCCGAAAAGTTTGGGTGTTATACTAAACAAATCGGCTAATGAATATGTTTGTCATGATAGGATGCATGGTAGTGAATGATAGTTTATAATTTTGCTTGAACAAAGGTTAAATATGTGATGAATGTGTTTGAATATATGAAGAACAATTTGAATGATGGTTGAAGATGTGAAAACCCTTGTGATTTTGATCCATTTTTACTAATAGCCTGATTAGGAAAACTTGTTAGTGAAATCCTATTGGTAGTTTCCTGATTTGGGCCTGATTACATTGTACCATTAAGCTGACCATATCTGAATCAACACTGAACGTGAAAATGACAGCATACCGACTCGCAATCACCCAGTTGCGACTCGCAACCACAGCGTGATGACTCGAGACCACGCGGTTGCGACTCGCAACCATAACAGGACAAGCCGAGACCACAGGTTACGAGTCCCGTTGCGACTCGAGACCTCAGCATGATTAACCGAGACCACGGTTGCGACACCGGTTGCGACTCGCAACCATTTATGATCAGCACAAACAGCATGACTCGAGACCATGCTTGCGAGTCCGGTTGCGACTCGAGACCACACTTTGGGCCTTAGTTAATGGGCCGGCCTTGTGGACTTCCGTGTTAACTGTTAATACGTATATTGGGCTTAGGTAGAACTTGTGGGCCGAATGTGATACTGTGCACTGTTGTTAAACTGCCATAATAGAAACTGTATGCCGTAACTACTACTTGTACGTGCACTGCTTGGTTCGAATCTGATTATAAGTGATATCCGTGTTAGGACGTTATTGACTACTTGCGACTTGATTGACTTTCTGTGATTAACTGCCGAGCAAACCAAGGTGAGTTCACACTCTCTACAAAGCATGGGATTCCCTGGGTTGGGAACGGGGTTAAGGAACGTGGATTCCTCGTCCTCCTTGGGTACGACGTCAGTGGTTCAGGAATATGATTCCTCCTCCGGATGGACGGATGAAACGTACTAGACTAAAACTCTATCACGAAGTCCCTCCTTTTTGTACCGACTAATCGCCGGGCCAATGGCGAGCGGGTCATTAGTTAGATAGCGCTATTTAGGTCTGACAAGCCTCACACCGTGCCGCAGAGGACGGGCGTGAACTAATGGATCTGGGGCACGTCAATGATGATAGACATTGATGTTTTCAGGGCACATAAACATGACTACAGTCAGCAGTCGATATGGTAACGAGTCTAGTGTACGCATGGGGTAGCCCCCACGGCCGAAATGCCTGATAACTAACATGGGGTAGCCCCCACGGCCGGAGTGCCGGAGTAACTGGGAATGAACAGGTCACGTTTTTAAACTATGGGGTAACCCCCACGGCAGGATGCCAGTTAAAGGAAACTGTTTTCGGAATAACTAAAACAAACACCCAACCGTGAACTCACTCAACTAGTTGTTGACTCGTTACTACATGCTTTGCAGGACCATAGGTACTCAGCTGGAGCTTGCATGGAGGGGGGTCGTTGTGGGACACGGATTGCTACGTGCTATGTTAAACTTGAAACTTTTGAACTTATGTTATAACTTTAAACTTATGCTTCCGCTTGCAACTTAACTTGTTTGTTTTGAAACACCAATCGTATTGGTTAAACTTTTATAACTGCTTATATGCTTGTTCAGTATGATTGGTGGCTGGATCCTGGTCAGTCACGCCTCCAAGCGGTAGTACTCCGCAGGTGGGATTTTGGGGGTGTGACAGATTGGTATCAGAGCCATTGGTTATAGTGAACTTGGTTTTAATAAAGGAGAAACGTTTTTGTTAAAACCAGACTATAACCGGTTTAGTGCTCAACGGTCCACAACGACACTTCGCTCCTCATGCAAGGCTCGACGTTCTAGGTAATATGATGTATGTATATTGCCTACTTGTTAGTTACATAGTACATTGCCCATGGTATGCTTGATTAGTATAACTACTGTTGTTTGAACACGTGCGTGCTTACTCTGTCCTACTATCGTACTTTCGCGAACCTCTCTCACACGTATTACTCTTATTATGAAGAATCATGTCTGGACGCGTTAACATGACACAAGCCCAGTTGACGGCTTTGATCAACAAACGAGTTGCCGCAGCGCTTGCAGCTGCAAACGCAGGAGGTATATCCTGCAGTTCGAAATTGCTCTAGGATCATTTGGATCCTACTCTCGTGAACCAACCTTTGTGTTAAACTCTGTCTTTCTTTCACCTACCTTAGGTCAATATGCTCAGGCACCGGTGTGCACTTTTAAGACCTTTATGGACTGTCGACCCACAACTTTTAGCGGAACTGAAGGAGCAGTAGGTCTCCTACACTGGTTTGAGAAACTGGAGTCTGTGTTCGAAATGTGTGAATGCCCTGAGGCGCGCAGGGTAAAGTATGCTACTGGTACTCTCGAGGGTTTGGCCCTCACGTGGTGGAATGCCCAAGTGCAGATGTTAGGGTTGGTTGCTGCCAACGCCACCCCATGGGAAACTTTCAAGGAAATGATCAGGGAGGAATACTGCAGTCGTGATGACATTCACAAGCTGGAAGATGAGTTCTACAATCTCAAGATGTCGGGGTCAGAGATTGAGGCATACACTAAGAGATCGCATGAGCTAGCCTTGTTGTGTCCTACTATGGTGGACCCTCCGTATAAACGAATTGAACTCTATCTCAAGGGCTTGGTGCCAGAGATACAAAGTCATGTGACTTCAGCGAACTTGACTACTATCCAGCAGGTTGTACAGTTGGCTCACCGTCTCACTGATCAGGCGGTGGAGCAGAACAAGTTACCCAAGCGTATAGGTGCTGCAACTACTTCTGGTGCTTCTAGTGGGGATAAACGGAAATGGGATGGAACTTCAAGCAGGGGTTCAACTTCGGTGCAAACTCAGTCTCAGCAAAGAAAGACGGACGATCACAAGAGCCCCAGTCAGCAGTCGTCTGGTGGTCAAAGTCATGGTGGGTACAAGGGGAATCACCCCAAATGCAATCGTTGCAACCTACACCATAGTGGGCCATGCACCAGGGGCAACTGTCATCGGTGCAACAAGCCTGGTCATGTTGCAAAGGATTGCAGGAGCGCATACCCCGCCAATCAGAATCGTCAGCAACCTCAGCAGAACCAGCGACAGCAGCAGGGTAACAACAAAGGGTGCTTTCAGTGTGGAGCTGAAGGCCACTTCAAGAAAGACTGTCCCCAACTGAATCAGAACAACAACAACAACAACAATCAGGGGAATGGTAACAATGGGAACAACAACAATGGTGCTAGGGGACGAGTGTTCGTGATTGGTCAAGGTGAAGCAAGGAATGATCCCAACGTGGTGACGGGTAAGTTCCTTCTCGACGACTTTTATGTTACAGTCTTATTTGATTCGGGTGCCGATACTAGCTATGTGTCACTAGAAGTTAGTAAGATGCTTAAGCGTATTCCTACACCCCTGAGCGACAAGCACACAGTAGAACTAGCAAATGGTAAGAGTTTGGAAGCCTCGCACGTAGTCAAGGGTTGCCAGCTTATTCTCGCTAACCAGACTTTCTCTATTGATCTTATTCCTATTGTCTTGGGTAGTTTCGACGTTGTCATTGGGATGGATTGGTTATCCCAACACCGAGCAGAGATTCTTTGCAACGAGAAGATCGTTCGTGTTCCTGGTTTAGGTAGTGAACCTCTCATGATTCGTGGCGACAAGAGAAGTGCTGTTGAGAACATCATCTCTCTTCTTAAGGCTCAGAAGTGCTTACGAAAGGGCCACACTGCGATTTTGGCTCTAGTTACTGATACCACAGAAAAAGAGAAGAAGCTAGAAGATTTTCCCGTTGTACGCGACTATCCTGAGGTATTCCCTGAGGAATTACCTGGTCTTCCGCCCCATCGCCAAGTCGAGTTTCAGATTGAACTAGCTCCTGGAGCTGCGCCTGTAGCCCGTGCACCTTATCGTTTAGCTCCATCTGAGTTGGAAGAACTCTCCACGCAACTACAAGAACTCTTGGATAAGGGTTTTATTCGTCCTAGCTCATCGCCTTGGGGAGATCCAGTACTTTTTGTGAAGAAGAAGGATGGTACCTTCAGAATGTGTATCGACTACCGCGAACTTAACAAGGTGACTGTGAAGAATCGTTATCCTCTACCGCGTATTGACGACTTGTTCAACCAGTTGCAGGGGTATTGACGACTTGTTCGACCAGTTGCAGGGGTCGAGCTACTATTCAAAGATCGATCTGAGATCGGGATATCACCAGCTGAGAGTTCGGGAAGAGGATGTCTCTAAGACAGCCTTTAGGACTCGGTATGGGCACTATGAGTTTTTGGTCATGCCGTTTGGGCTGACAAACGCACCGGCAGTTTTTATGGATTTAATGAATCGAGTGTGCAAGCCGTACCTGGACAAGTTTGTTATAGTCTTTATCGACGACATCCTGATCTATTCTAAGAGTAAAGAGGAGCACGAACAACATCTACGACTTATTTTGGAACTCCTTCGGAAGGAACAGCTTTACGCGAAATTCTCGAAATGCGACTTCTGGCTTCGAGAGGTACATTTCCTAGGGCATGTGGTGAACAAGGATGGGATTCACGTTGATCCATCCAAAGTGGACTCTATTAAGAACTGGCCTGCGCCTCGCACACCAAAGGAAATTCGCCAATTCTTGGGATTGGCAGGTTACTACAGGAGATTCATTAAGGATTTTTCTAAGATTGCGCAGCCTCTGACCTTGTTAACACAGAAAGGCGTTGTCTATCATTGGGGAAATGCACAAGAGTTGGCTTTTCAGCATCTAAAGGATAGACTTTGTAGTGCACCTATCCTTTCACTGCCAGAGGGCATAGACGATCTTGTGGTTTACTGTGATGCATCAATTCAAGGTCTTGGTTGTGTATTGATGCAACGAGATAAAGTCATAGCCTACGCCTCACGACAACTCAAAGTTCACGAGAAGAACTACACTACGCATGATTTAGACCTGGGAGCTGTTGTCTTCGCACTTAAGTTATGGCGGCATTACCTGTACGGAACCAAGTGCGCCATCTACACCGACCACAGGAGCCTAGAACATATATTCAAGCAGAAGGAACTGAATATGCGGCAGCGACGATGGGTCGAATTACTGAATGACTACGAGTGCTCCATCAGGTATCACCCGGGCAAGGCCAATGTTGTGGCAGACGCCCTGAGTCGGAAG
Organism: Helianthus annuus; assembly: GCF_002127325.2. Classification (NCBI taxonomy): domain Eukaryota; kingdom Viridiplantae; phylum Streptophyta; class Magnoliopsida; order Asterales; family Asteraceae; genus Helianthus; species Helianthus annuus. The sequence goes on along the minus strand of NC_035440.2, from coordinate 63,176,514 downwards.
GACACTACGCTTAAGCGCGTAAGAGCTTTACAACTCACGATCCATTCTAGTCTACCTTCGCAAATACGAGCTGCTCAGATAGAAGCACTGAAACCAGAGAACGTTAGAGCTGAAGCTCTACGCGGGTCAAGGCAACGTTTAGAACAGAAGGAAGACGGTGCTTATTATGTAACAGGACGCATTTGGGTCCCGCTCTATGGCGACTTACGAGAACTTGTGATGGATGAAGCGCACAAATCCCGCTACTCGGTACACCCCGGTTCGGATAAGATGTACCACGATATTAAAACTACGTATTGGTGGCCTAGCATGAAGGCCCACATAGCAACTTACGTCAGCAAGTGTTTGACTTGTGCGCGAGTCAAGACGGAATATCAGAAACCCTCAGGCCTACTCCAACAACCAGAGATACCACAATGGAAATGGGAGCAAATTTCCATGGATTTCGTTACTGGCCTACCTAGATCACAGCGCGGAAATGATACTATCTGGGTGATCGTGGATCGACTCACGAAGTCCGCACACTTCTTGGCAATCAAAGAAACAGATAAATTCTCCACTCTGGCGGAGATATACCTCAAGGAAGTTGTTTCGAGGCACGGGGTGCCCACCTCTATCATCTCGGATCGGGATGCGCGTTTTACTTCGGAACTGTGGCAAGCAATGCACAAGTCTTTTGGCTCACGTCTAGATATGAGTACAGCGTATCACCCACAGACGGACGGGCAGTCCGAGCGCACTATTCAAACATTAGAAGACATGCTTCGCGCTTGTGTAATCGACTTTGGCAACAGCTGGGAAAGGCATCTGCCACTCGTGGAATTCTCGTATAATAACAGCTACCACACCAGCATTAAAGCTGCTCCGTTTGAGGCATTGTACGGACGTAAATGCCGGTCACCTCTTTGTTGGGCAGAGGTGGGAGATAGTCAAATCACTGGTCCAGAACATGTGGTAGACACTACTGAGCGGATTGCTCAAATACGACAACGCATGGCGGCCGCTCGTGACCGTCAGAAGGCTTACGCCGATAAGGGCAGGAAACCACTTGAGCTCCAGGTTGGGGAGCGGGTATTACTCAAAGTTTCACCCTGGAAGGGTGTGGTTCGTTTTGGTAAACGAGGCAAACTTAACCCACGATACGTTGGACCTTTCGAAATCCTTGAGAAAATAGGCAAGGTGGCCTACAGACTGAAATTACCAGCAGAACTCGGTGCAGTTCACAACGTTTTCCATGTGTCAAATCTGAAGAAGTGTCTGTCAGATGAGACGCACGTAGTTCCTCTGAAGGAACTCACGATCGACGAACAGTTGAAATTCGTCGAAGAACCAGTCGAGATCACGGACCGGGATGTTAAGGTCCTCAAGAGCACTAGAATACCTCTCGTTCGAGTTCGTTGGAACTCACGTCGCGGCCCAGAGTTCACCTGGGAGCGCGAAGATCGGATGAAACAAAAGTATCCCCAACTGTTTGAGAACAGTACAAACGCTACTGAGGCTGAAGCTACGGAATTTCGGGACGAAATTCCAGATCAACGGGGGGTGGATGTGACACCCCAGGAAAACCGGGAAAACCTTACAACTTGACTAGCTTCCTCAGTGAGTGCCATCAAATTTCGGGACGAAATTTCTTTCAACTTGGGGATGATGTGACAACTCGAATTCTAGAACCTTTCGTTGTGTCTTGATGTAGCTTGCTTGTACGTTATGTGACTAGTTAACCGATTAAACTTAATGATAAACGTGAACTTTTATGTGTTTTTATGTGCTTATTATGTGTGCATTGTATGTATATATACGTGTTATATGCGAACCGAGAACCCAACACGAAACAACAAGGAACCCGACTCGAGACCATGAGGTCTCGAGTGCATAGTAACCGGTTTGGGCCTTTGGTCGGTTGGGCCATTTGGGCCGTGAACACCCACTCGAAACCCATGAAGGGTGCACCACTTGGAACTTGACTATATATATATCACCCTTAGTTCTTTTTACCAATTGTTGATCATCACAACACACACACTCTCCTATCTTCTCTCTCACTAGAACTCTAGAACACAAACACACTCCTCATTCTCGGATTTGGACCTTGGATCGGCTCACACACACACCCGGTTGGAAGCTTCACACACACCCTCGAAACCCATCAACCGGTTAGTGTTTCTTGATGATTATTGTTGAATGCTTAGTGTTAAATATGTTCATGATGTGTTTGTGCTTGAATAGATGTATGATGAGATTATGTGATAATATGGTGGTTGAGTTATGCATGATATTTTGAAAAGAAATCGGTTCATGAATGTTTCTTGTTATGTGTTGAACTATGCATAAATGCTTGATGTTGAAAATAGGTTCATTGTATGTTAAAAAGATGAATGATGATATCGGTTGTACTTGGATTTGGATCCGAAAAGTTTGGGTGTTATACTAAACAAATCGGCTAATGAATATGTTTGTCATGATAGGATGCATGGTAGTGAATGATAGTTTATAATTTTGCTTGAACAAAGGTTGAATATGTGATGAATGTGTTTGAATATATGAAGAACAATTTGAATGATGGTTGAAGATGTGAAAACCCTTGTGATTTTGATCCATTTTTACTAATAGCCTGATTAGGAAAACTTGTTAGTGAAATCCTATTGGTAGTTTCCTGATTTGGGCCTGATTACATTGTACCATTAAGCTGACCATATCTGAATCAACACTGAACGTGAAAATGACAGCATACCGACTCGCAATCACCCAGTTGCGACTCGCAACCACAGCGTGATGACTCGAGACCACGCGGTTGCGACTCGCAACCATAACAGGACAAGCCGAGACCACAGGTTACGAGTCCTGTTGCGACTCGAGACCTCAGCATGATTAACCGAGACCACGGTTGCGACACCGGTTGCGACTCGCAACCATTTATGATCAGCACAAACAGCATGACTCGAGACCATGCTTGCGAGTCCGGTTGCGACTCGAGACCACACTTTGGGCCTTAGTTAATGGGCCGGCCTTGTGGACTTCCGTGTTAACTGTTAATACGTATATTGGGCTTAGGTAGAACTTGTGGGCCGAATGTGATACTGTGCACTGTTGTTAAACTGCCATAATAGAAACTGTATGCCGTAACTACTACTTGTACGTGCACTGCTTGGTTCGAATCTGATTATAAGTGATATCCGTGTTAGGACGTTATTGACTACTTGCGACTTGATTGACTTTCTGTGATTAACTGCCGAGCAAACCAAGGTGAGTTCACACTCTCTACAAAGCATGGGATTCCCTGGGTTGGGAACGGGGTTAAGGAACGTGGATTCCTCGTCCTCCTTGGGTAGGACGTCAGTGGTTCAGGAATATGATTCCTCGTCCGGATGGACGGATGAAACGTACTAGACTAAAACTCTATCACGAAGTCCCTCCTTTTTGTATCGACTAATCGCCGGGCCAATGGCGAGCGGGTCATTAGTTAGATAGCGCTATTTAGGTCTGACAAGCCTCACACCGTGCCGCAGAGGACGGGCGTGAACTAATGGATCTGGGGCACGTCAATGATGATAGACATTGATGTTTTCAGGGCACATAAACATGACTACAGTCAGCAGTCGATATGGTAACGAGTCTAGTGTACGCATGGGGTAGCCCCCACGGCCGAAATGCCTGATAACTAACATGGGGTAGCCCCCACGGCCGGAGTGCCGGAGTAACTGGGAATGAACAGGTCACGTTTTTAAACTATGGGGTAACCCCCACGGCAGGATGCCAGTTAAAGGAAACTGTTTTCGGAATAACTAAAACAAACACCCAACCGTGAACTCACTCAACTAGTTGTTGACTCGTTACTACATGCTTTGCAGGACCATAGGTACTCAGCTGGAGCTTGCATGGAGGGGGGTCGTTGTGGGACACGGATTGCTACGTGCTATGTTAAACTTGAAACTTTTGAACTTATGTTATAACTTTAAACTTATGCTTCCGCTTGCAACTTAACTTGTTTGTTTTGAAACACCAATCGTATTGGTTAAACTTTTATAACTGCTTATATGCTTGTTCAGTATGATTGGTGGCTGGATCCTGGTCAGTCACGCCTCCAAGCGGTAGTACTCCGCAGGTGGGATTTTGGGGGTGTGACACTACTTACTGTCCTCAGGTTGCGAAGGACACTCACGTAAAACCTACGTGAACGGATACTCACTACAACCTCGGTTGTGTCAGGCACTTACGTAAAACCTACGTAAAACCCCGCGTACCCCTATCCTCGGTTGTGAAGGATACTTACGTAAAACCTACGTAAACTTGTACGTATTACTGTTCTCGGGATATGTAGAACACTTATGGTAACGCATAGTCTAGTGGATAAATAACATGGGAAGCCCCCACCAATAGAAACCATTATTGGCCCAGTAGAGCCACATGTTACATACGGACTTACTGTTATGCTTTTACTTATTGTGAACTCGCTCAACTAGTTGTTGACTCTCTGCTGCATGCCTTGCAGGACCTTAGGTACTAAAGGAGCTTGCACAAGGAGGAGCAGGTCGTTGTGGGAATTGGATCGTGAACAAACACTTATTACTTTTCATACGTTAATACTTATGTTGGGTTTTCTACATTAATGCTTCCGCTACATTTACTTATGTTGGTTTGATAAGCACCTTTCGTATTGATGGATAACTTTTACTATCTAATTACATGTTCAATATGATTGGTGGCTTGATCCTGGTCATGTCACGCCTCCAAGCGGTGGTACACCGCGGGTGGATTTTGGGGGTGTGACAGATTGGTATCAGAGCCATTGGTTATAGAGAACTCGGTTTTAATATGGGAAAACGTTTTATTAAAACCAGAGTATACCCAGAACAGTGCTCTCAACGATCCACAACGACGCTTCGCTCCACGTGCAAGACTCGACATCCTAGGTAATAAGGTTTATGTTTATTACCTGCTTGTTAGAAACGTATAGAACTTTGCTCGTAGTACGCTTAGATACACATGACTTTATTACATGAGAATACCTACGTGCTTACGCTTTTCTGTCATCTCCCTACTCGCGAACCATTCTCACTTACGCTACTTTTACAATGAAGATCATGCCTGGACGAATTAACATGACTCAAGCCCAGCTAGAGGCTCTCGTTCAAGCTCAAGTTGCTGCGGCACTTGCAGCCGCACAAGCAGGAGGTATATCCTGTGGTTATAGCACACACTAGGATCTTTAGATCCTACACTCCTAAACTAGCCCTTGTAATTAAACTTTTTCCTATTCGTACACAATAGGTCAACCAGCACAGCAACCAGTATGCACTTTCAAGAACTTCATGGACTGTTGTCCAAGTACCTTTAGTGGCACTGAAGGAGCGGTTGGACTCCTCCACTGGTTTGAAAAGCTCGAGTCTGTGTTCGAGATGTGTGAATGCCCTGAGGCTCGCAGGGTGAAATACGCCACTGGCACGCTAGAAGGAATAGCACTAACTTGGGGGAACGCCCAAGTTCAGATCTTATGGTTGGCAGCTGCTAACGCCACACCCTGGAATGATTTCAAGGAACTGATCAAGACAGAGTACTGCACTCGGGAAGACATTCACAAGTTAGAAGATGAGTTGTACCATCTGAAGATGACTGGATCGGAAATTGAAGCTTACACCAAAAGGTCAAACGAACTGGCCGTGCTGTGTCCAACCATGGTGGACCCTCCAGTTAAGCGCATTGAGTTGTATCTCAAAGGGTTGGCGCCAGAGATCCAGAGCCATGTTACCTCGGCTAATCTTGACAACATCCAGGATATTCAACGCCTCGCTCACCGCATCACAGACCAGGCAGTGGATCAGAACAGACTGCCTAAACGTATCAGCGCTACTGCTACCGCTACTACTTCAGCTAGTCCTGCTACTCCCAGTGACAGTAAGAGAAAATGGGATGGGGATTCCAGCAAGGGATCAGCTTCAGTTCAGTCTCAGGCCCAGCAGCGAAAGACTGACAGTTATCAGAGTCCCAGCCAGCACTCTTCAGGTAGCCACAGGCAGGGCGGATATCGAGGGAACCTCCCAAAGTGTAACAATTGCAACAGACACCACAGTGGCCAGTGTAACAAGGGTCGCTGCCAAAGATGCCTCAAGATGGGTCATGAGGCCAAGGATTGTAGAAGCCCTCGGCCTGCGAACCAGAACCAGCAGCAGCCACAAGCACAGCAAAATCAGCAACAGGGCAATAAGGGATGTTTTCATTGTGGTGCAGAAGGTCACTTCAAAAGGCACTATCCTCAGCTGAACAGGAACAATAACAACAATCAGGGCAATGGCAACAACAACAACGGGGGAAACAACAACGGCAACGAGGCAAGGGGTCGTGCGTTTGTGTTGGGGCAGGGTGATGCCAGGAATGATCCCAACGTCGTTATGGGTAAGTTTCTTCTCGACAACATTTATGTTACTGCTTTGTTTGATTCGGGTGCGGATACAAGTTACATGTCTTTGAAAATGAGTAAATTGTTAAAACGTACGTCAACACCTCTAAGCACCAAACACGTCGTAGAACTAGCTAATGGTAAGAGTTTAGAAGCCACGCAAATAGTCAGGGGTTGTAGTATTGTCTTAGCCGGTCAAGCTTTCTCCATCGACCTTATTCCCATAGTCTTGGGAAGTTTTGATATCGTTATTGGGATGGATTGGTTATCCCAGCATCAGGCTGAAATCTTATGCAGTGAGAAGATTATTCGCATTCCCTGTTCTGGTCAAGAACCTCTCGAAGTCCAAGGCGACAAGAATGGTGCTGTGGTTGGCATCATCTCTTTCTTGAAGGCTCAGAAATGTCTGCGGAAGGGTCACACCGCAATCTTGGCACTCGTTTCAGATGCATCAATGAAGGAAAAGAAACTGGAGGATATTCCAGTTGTACGCGACTACCCTCAGGTGTTTCCTGAAGATTTACCTGGATTACTGCCTCACCGTCAGGTCGAATTTCAAATCGAGCTCGCTCCAGGAGCAGCACCCATAGCTCGCGCACCATATCGTCTAGCTCCATCAGAATTGGAGGAACTGTCAAAGCAGCTACAAGAGCTCTTGGAAAAGGGTTTCATCCGTCCAAGCTCTTCGCCTTGGGGAGCTCCAGTGTTATTTGTGAAGAAGAAGGACGGTACATTCAGGATGTGCATAGACTACCGGGAACTCAACAAGGTGACGGTGAAGAACCGTTATCCTCTTCCACGCATAGACGACTTATTCGACCAGTTGCAAGGGTCGTGTTACTACTCCAAGATAGACTTGAGGTCTGGTTATCATCAGCTGAGAGTCCGGGATGAGGACGTCTCCAAAACCGCATTCAGAACTCGTTATGGTCACTACGAGTTTCTTGTCATGCCGTTCGGGTTAACGAACGCACCTGCCGTATTTATGGACCTTATGAACAGGGTGTGCAAACCCTATCTTGACAAGTTCGTCATTGTCTTCATCGACGACATTCTGATCTACTCCAAGAGTCAGGAGGAACACGAGCAGCATCTACGACTTATTTTGGAACTCCTTCGGAAGGAACAGTTGTACGCTAAGTTTTCGAAATACGACTTCTGGCTTCGTGAAGTCCACTTCTTAGGCCACGTAGTGAACAAGGATGGGATCCATGTCGATCCATCCAAGGTAGACTCGATCAGAAACTGGCCTACACCACGTACACCAACGGAAATACGCCAATTTTTGGGTTTGGCGGGGTACTACAGACGGTTTATCAAGGATTTCTCGAAAATCGCTCAGCCGCTTACACTACTGACACAGAATGGTGTCACCTACCGTTGGGGCAACACGCAGGAAACTGTTTTTCAGCACTTAAAGGATAGACTTTGCAGTGCACCTATCCTCTCATTGCCAGAGGGCACGGACGATTTTGTGGTCTATTGTGATGCATCCATCCAGGGTCTTGGATGTGTATTGATGCAACGGGATAAGGTTATCACTTACGCTTCGCGTCAACTTAAGATACATGAACGAAATTACACGACGCACGATTTAGAGCTGAGAGCTGTTGTTTTCGCGCTCAAGATATGGCGACACTACCTGTACGGTACCAAGTGCACAATTTACACCGATCACAGGAGTCTCGAGCATATCTTCAAGCAGAAGGAATTGAACATGCGTCAACGTCGATGGGTTGAACTACTTAACGATTACGAATGCGCTATCCAGTACCATCCAGGCAAAGCCAATGTTGTGGCTGACGCTCTCAGTCGGAAAGACACTTTACCTCGGCGCGTGCGAGCGCTGCAGCTTACGATTTAGTCTAGCCTTCCTGCACAGATACGAGATGCACAGGCAGAGGCATTGAAACCAGAAAACGTAAGGGCAGAAGCCCTACGCGGCTCACGACAGCGGTTAGAACAGAAGGCAGACGGCGCCTACTATCTAACGGGGCGTATTTGGGTCCCACTTTATGGCGGTCTACGCGAGCTGGTAATGGATGAAGCTCACAAGTCTCGTTACTCGGTACATCCAGGGTCGGACAAAATGTACCACGACATCAGAACTACTTATTGGTGGCCTAGCATGAAGGCCCACATCGCTACTTACGTTGGCAAGTGCTTGACCTGTGCGAGAGTCAAGGTGGAATACAAGAAACCAGCGGGCCTACTTCAGCAACCCAAGATACCGCAATGGAAATGGGAAGAAATTTCCATGGATTTTGTTACAGGCCTACCTAGATCTCAGCGTGGGAATGATACCATATGGGTGATTGTGGATCGACTCACCAAGTCTGCACACTTCCTAGCTATAAAGGAAACGGATAAGTTCTCCACTCTCGCAGACATCTATCTTAAAGAAGTTGTTTCTAGGCATGGAGTGCCCACCTCCATCATTTCGGATCGGGATGCACGATTCACATCAGAACTATGGCAAGCAATGCACAAATCCTTCGGCTCACGGTTAGACATGAGCACAGCATATCATCCTCAGACGGATGGGCAGTCTGAGCGAACAATCCAAACTCTTGAAGACATGCTTAGGGCATGCGTTATTGATTTCGGCAATGGCTGGGAAAAGCACCTCCCTTTGGTGGAGTTCTCATACAATAACAGTTATCACACCAGCATACAAGCCGCTCCATTCGAGGCATTGTACGGACGTAAATGCCGGTCACCTCTCTGTTGGGCAGAGGTGGGGGATAGTCAGATTACGGGTCCAGAGATTGTAGTGGACGCCACAGAAAAGATTGCACAGATACGACAACGCATGGCGGCAGCACGCGACCGTCAGAAAGCCTACGCGGATAAGCGTAGAAAACCGTTGGAATTTCAGGTCGGAGACCGGGTTTTATTAAAAGTCTCACCCTAGAAGGGTGTGGTTCGTTTTGGCAAAAGGGGCAAACTAAATCCACGGTATGTCGGACCGTTCGAGATCATTGAGAAAATAGGCAAGGTGGCCTACAAGCTAAACCTACCAGCTGAACTCGGTGCAGTTCACAATGTATTTCACGTGTCGAATCTGAAGAAGTGCCTATCAGATGAGACCCTCATCGTTCCTTTTAAGGAACTCACTATCGACGAGCGGTTGCAGTTCGTCGAGGAACCAGTTGAAATCACGGACCGGGATGTGAAGGTCCTCAAAAACAAGAGAATCCCTCTTGTCCGAGTTCGTTGGAACTCCAGACGTGGCCCAGAGTACACCTGGGAACACGAAGACCAGATGACAGAAAAGTACCCCCAGTTATTCAGAACCAATGCAACCACTACTGAGGCTAAAGCTACTACTGCGGAATTTCGGGACGAAATTCCAGATCAACGGGGGGAGGATGTGACACCCCAGGAAAGTCAGTGAACGATATAACTTACCTAGCTTCCTCAGTGAGTGCGTACCAAATTTCGGGACGAAATTTCTTTTAAGTTGGGGATAATGTGACAACTCCTATTTTCGAACCTATCTTTGTGCAACGTTCTGTAATTACGTGAACTTTATTAATTGAATGTTATGATTATGTGATATGTGTGTATTAAATGTTAGTATAGTAAACGAGCCCAAACCGCACACCATAACCCGATCGCACAAGGCTCACCCGGTCGCATAAGCCCATTTGGGCCACACTCTTGGATTCGGCCCATTCCTTTGTTGCGCATAACACTTAGAGTGTTTGTAACTTTCTCACATGTTGCAAAAACACTATCATACACAAAACCCTAGCTTCTCATTCTCTCTCTCTCAAACCGACGGCAACAACCCTTTGGCGATCGAAGATCATTCCTTGTTCGGATCACCCTTGTTCACTCGAGACCTCACTTGTTTCATTCCTCTAATCCGGTTAGTATATGTTTACCGATTTCATGCTTGGTGATGTTGATGATATAATCGGTTAGTTTATATTAGATGATGTTGTGATTGTTTTAATTGTATATGTTTACATTAGGGTTATGCATGCTAGTAAACGATGGAAAATTATGCACACAAAATTCGGTTATGCGTATATAGGTTGATGTTCATATATATGGATAGATTATTGTTCATGTGAATATTGTTCATGTTGATTGGGTTAGGGTTCATACGAGTTCATGATGTGATGGCCTGTTTGATCGATGTTAGGTTAACCGTATGTTTGGATATTGTGTTGATTGATCTGTTTTTCGAAATTGCCAAGATGTTTGCTGATATTTAGGAATTGATTGAGCTGCAAAAGATGGAAATCTGTTACACGTTGTCTCGACCAGGGTTGCGAGTCGAGAACCCTCAGTCTCGACTCGAGACCACCTTATCAACACAAACAACACAAACCGAGACCACGGTTGCGGGTCCGGTTGCGACTCGAGACTGTGTGATCTCGACATGATCATGACAACCCGAGACCTGCATTTGCGAGTCCCGTTGCGACTCGAGACCTGACTCGTGACCACCTAGTCTCGAGTGATTTAGGCACAAGTCGAGACCTCCTTTTGTTGCGACTCGAGATCCCTAGTCTCGACTCGAGACCAGCTACACATGCACACTGTTTAGACTTGCACTGTCACGAGCCCAATTGATTGGGCCGGATACTTGAAACTTGTTACGTGTCTGCTATTGGACTGTTATGAATACTTGTGCATGCCATGATTATAATTGCCACAATACGTGTAGAACCTGTGTGCTATATTCGAATACGAACCTGACTTGTATGATAACCATACTAGGACGTGGTTGATCACTATATAGCTTAACCGAACTTTGTGTATCTGCCGAGCAAACCCAAGGTGAGTTCACACCCTTACTAAGGCATGGGATTCCCAAGGGCTTGGGAATGGGATTGGAAGGATAAGGTTGAATAGATTTATACGGATACCATTACTAGACTACCATACCATCGTCCTCGGTTGTGCAGGATACATACGTAAAACCTACGTATACCTAAGCTACTTACTGTCCTCAGGTTGCGAAGGACACTCACGTAAAACCTACGTGAACGGATACTCACTACAGCCTCGGTTGTGTCAGGCACTTACGTAAAACCTACGTAAAACCCCGCGTAACCCTATCCTCGGTTGTGAAGGATACTTACGTAAAACCTACGTAAACTTGTACGTATTACTGTTCTCGGGATATGTAGAACACTTATGGTAACGCATAGTCTAGTGGATAAATAACATGGGAAGCCCCCACCAATAGAAACCATTATTGGCCCAGTAGAGCCACATGTTACATACGGACTTACTGTTATGCTTTTACTTACTGTGAACTCGCTCAACTAGTTGTTGACTCTCTGCTGCATGCCTTGCAGGACCTTAGGTACTAAAGGAGCTTGCACAAGGAGGAGCAGGTCGTTGTGGGAATTGGATCGTGAACAAACAATTATTATTTTTCATACGTTAATACTTATGTTGGGTTTTCTACATTAATGCTTCCGCTACATTTACTTATGTTGGTTCGATAAGCACCTTTCGTATTGATGGATAACTTTTACTATCTAATTACATGTTCAATATGATTGGTGGCTTGATCCTGGTCATGTCACGCCTCCAAGCGGTGGTACACCGCGAGTGGATTTTGGGGGTGTGACAGGTCTGACCCTGACACTGGCACGGCGGTGGCTGGGCTCCCTCGAGCTCCTGTACACGCCGTGTGAGCGCCTCCTGCTGGACAACAAATGACATAAGTACATCCTCAACAGAATACCCCATATGGAAAGGATGGTAGGGGTCAGATGGCGGCATAACAGGTGGTGACGTCCAAAGAAATGGCTCACTGGCTGGAGCAAAAGGTGATACAGGTAATGGAGGAATAGGGGGAATAGTAGTAGAAAACTGTGGTATAACTGGGATAGATGTCGGCACATGTCCAAAGGGATGAGCCGAGGAACCCTCTCCAGGTCGAGCTGGAGGTGTGAACTGAGGGAACGAAAAAGGGAAATCCACGTGATGTGCATCGGTGGTATGTGGGGGATAAGGTGGGAGCTCATCATCAGCGTCAATCCACCCATTCTGGGTGTACGCATAACAGGGATCAATGTGGGTCGCGAATAGTGCTCAAACACAGGGTCCGGAGCGGCTATCGGCTCGGGGTCATCGAATGCCATCTCAAAGTCTGCGTGGTCAGCAAACGCAGGGTCAGCAAGGTCTACTGGGTCTACCGGGTCCTCCATAGGCTGATCCATGGGTATAAACTCGATATCCTAATCTGGGTCGAACCCAGGTGGAAAGACAGGGTCGGAATCCTCCTCAAGGTCGTGCTCAAAAGTGTAGCTCGGGGCAGGGGCAGCAGATGATGCCCTGTCAGGATCTGAGGCATGAGAATGGTGCTGCGCACCCTGAGTGTGTGACTGTGCAGAGGCCACAGACTCGAAAGAGTCCGGGACGGGTGAGTGAGCAGGTGACTCCTCAGCTGGAGCATCTGCGAGCAACAAAAGACCACCGTCAGCTAGAAGGGCCTCGCCCTCAATATCATCCTCCAGGGGCTCGTCATCAAACAAATCGACGTCGTCATCAGCGTTGGTGTCGAGAAGTATATCAAGAGCAGGATAAGCGGCCAAATGTATGGGGGCAGGGATCTCCACGAGCGGTATGTCCCCAGCAAAAGGGCCATCAGCGAGCTCGACAGCAACCTCGGGTAGCGCGAAGGGCTGGAAATCATCCTCATCCGTGCTAGTAACATCCGATGTGTGCACCTCAGGCTCTGAAGACTCTCGGTCGTCTGATACGATGGGCATAGGGCCCGTAGTGTCCGACTCACCAGTGCCTGATGAATCCATGGTGTCTGTAACACAAACACAAATATGCACAAATAATCAATCAGATAAACACATTAGTCACCAGTTAAGCAATCAAATAATTCTCCTAGTCCCACTAGCCTCCCAGCCTCCCAGACTGATCTTCCTAGTCCCACTAGCCTCCCAGCCTCTCAGACTGCTCTTCCTAGTCCCACTAGCCAATTCTCCCAGCCTCTCAGACTGCTCTTCCTAGTCCCACTAGCCAATTCTCCCAGCCTCTCAGACTGCTCTTCCTAGTCCCACTAGCCAATTCTCCCAGCCTCTCAGACTGACTCCCTAGTCCCACTAGACAACTACCTCGGCCTCCCAGACCGAGCCTCAGCCTCCCAGACTGAGCCTATAACTAATAAATAAAATGTGCTCAACATTTGTTTGTAAAAACGTTTTGGATCTGGACTTAAGTGGTATGCAGTGTAAAAATGTTTTCGTGAGAGCCCTAGTGATCATAGTCTAGACTCGAGAAGGAGTCCTAGTTCGCTATGATCAGAGCTCTGATACCAAGCTGTCACACCCTGGCTTTGCGGAAGTGTGGTTATTTTCGTGTGACTTCTTAATACCATAGCTTAACCATAACAAGCTATATGAAATAAAAACCATGCAAGATCATCCATTAAATGAAGTTTCAAAAACCAAATACAGCAACATTGTCTTAGGACGTTGACTCAAGCAACGGAAACTACACCCGGATAACATAAAACATTGTTTAGAAGACACAAACATCAACATGAAATAAACACAGTTTAAGAACTGTGACTCGTCCAGGAAAAAGTCACATCCCTTAAACTTGGATGACCTCGTAACCATTAAACAGTGGGAAAACGTGACATACCGCGCCAGATCTTTAGTTCCCTGAAATACATATAAGTTGGAAAAATCAACAATAATGTTGAGCGAGTTCATGTGTAAGTGAGTAATAAAACCTTTGTAAGTATAAAATCCTGTTATGTAGCAAATAAGGAAAAAAAGATCACCAATGGTTTGCAAGGCCATTGATATGTGTGAAGTACAAGTAGGAAGACTCAAACCTAGCGGATTTATGCGTTGGGCACAAAGTCACCCCGAGGTCCGTTATGCTGGGCCTGGGGCTGGGCTCGCTACACCCAGATAGATCTACCGCTACTGTTCCTCGGTCCTATAATGAGGATTAATGGCCTCAAGTTTCCGCCTACCCACTCACATGATCTAAGTAGTAACCCTCCTTACGCTAACCATACCATGTAAAAAGTATTCGTAATCATAGTAACATGTATTTCACCCCCGCAGTTTAGAAAACTGAAAACAGTTAAGAGAAAAGGGGGACATGAACTCACAGTGGTGCGTCTCTATCAAGTAAATCTCCGGATCAATCAGCTGTGCGACGACCTACACGTACTAACTTCTATTAGACGGACGGTCGTGCCTTAGTTTAAGGTTTAATGTCTTTGGGAAATAGTTAGACAACTATTTCGTAATTACACTTAGTAATTATTTAGTAAATATTTTCCTTCCCAAGGATGGGGGTTTTAATACATGTACGTTTCTGTATCTTCGGAATATATTATTAAGTCTCACCTAAAATATATTTTAATCCTTTCTTCAAAATATAAATATTTTTCCCAAAAATATTATAATTTATTTCACATAATTTTTCCAAAATAATATCTTTGTCAAAATACACATTCATTAGTATTTTTCTGAAAATACGTAAGTTACATTGTACTGTTCGGGTGGTAATAATAATTACCGGTGTAACTTAAATAATTATTGTGAAGGCGTTCGTATTATTTTGGAATCGTTACTATTTGGTAATATTATTTTTACCCTAAAAATAATATTTGTACAGTTCGCAAAATAATCATAAAAATCTCACAAGTGTTGTTATGAAAAATATATACTAAATATATAGAGTAAATTTCAAAGTTCATCCTTTATGTATGTCTAATATATCAAAGTATGTCCTTTATCTTTAATATCTTCAAGAAACATACTTAATGTTTGCAAATCCTTACAAGTTATGTCCTTTAGCCCTAACTAGGTTAATTTTTACAGTTAAGTATGACCAAATGAACCCTACATAAGGGTATTTTGGTCATTTACTTTATTTACTCAAATTAATAAATATAAAAAGTAATAAATAAAACAATTAAAATATATTATATATATTTACGTATATAGTTACAAGAACAAGACTCCCTCTCTCTCTAAACTCTCTCCCTGCCCCACTCTCTTTCTAACTTCTGGTGACACCACCATCTCCCTCCCTCTGTCGCTCCTTCTCCGGCGACCACACTCACACCCGATCCTCCTCTGTCTCCCGATATCGTCGCCCACACACACCCACACCCCCCTACTGAGCAGATCGGACAGATCGAAGAGAGAGAGAGAGACGGAGAAGAAGAAAGGAGTCGATCCCCTCCTTTTACGGCAACAGTGGCAGCGACGCCCCCCTCCTTTTACGGCAACAGTGGTGCGGTGAAAAGGTTTGTGCAGCGGTGATGGGGGTTTTGTAGCAGGAGTGGTGGTGCAGCGGTGATGTTGGTGGTTGCAGGTGGGGTGTGGTGGTCATTCATCTCTTAGATCTGGAAGGAGGCGGCTGCTGGTTGTTGATTTTAGGTGTTCGGTGTGGGGTTCAGGTGAGGGTGTGGTGGGAGGATGACAAAGACGGGCCATGGCCGGAGTTATAAAGTCTCCGGCGAGTCGGATCGAGTCACAGAAGGTCGGGATTTTGCTAATGTTCGATTGCTGCTTCTGGATTTTGGTTGTAATGTTTTGATTTTTGCTTCTGGATTTTAGTTTTAGTGTTTCGATTTCGGTTTCTGCTTCTGGATTTTGGTTCTAGTGATTCATGTCTAGATTTGGTTATAATATCTTGATTTCTGCTTCTGGGTTTCAATTCCTGATTATGGATTTTGGCTTTAATGTTTTGATATCTGGATTTGGTTAGAATGGTGGCTGGTGGGGGTGTCTGGCGGTGGTCGTGGTGGTGGCTGGTGGGGGTGTCTGGTGGAGGTAATGGTGGTGGCTGGTGGAGGTGATGGCAGAGAGAGAGAGAGAGTGTTTGTGTCTGGTGGAGGAGAGGAGGTATATTGTTTTATATAAATAAATGGTAAAATGTCCAAAATACCCTTATGTAGGATACACTTTGTCTGATTTAACCATGAAAAGTAACTGGATTAGGAGTAAAGGACGTAACATGTAAGGATTTGCAAACATTAAGTATGTTTCTTGAAGATATTAAAGATAAAGGACATACTTTGATATATTAGACATACATAAAGGACGAACTTTGAAATTTACTCAAATATATATTTATCAAGTTTTATTTTGTGAAAATCCCACCTCCGACACTTAGAAATGTTGTAATAAAAATTGTGGCGAAATTTATATTTTTGAAAACAAGTTAGAAATATATTTATAATACTTGTAGTGAAAATATTTCCAAGTGTTAGGTTTTTGGAAAAATTTCGCCAGAGTTTCCCCTGTAACTGGAGGTGGCCACGCTTTCAAGCGTATCATTTTCTTTTAAAATTCAAACCTATCAATGTTCCCAACATTAACAATAACAATATCCAAACCATCAAACTAGTCAAAACAGATATAAATCGCAAAAATACATGAACTTGTGGTTTGTCCAAAATATGTAGTAACTTTCATTATTTTAGTGGATCTTTGTATAAATCAATCTGGTTTCTCGAAAGTCTCATTTTTAAAGCTTTGTGTTACACAAGTGTCTACACACTTGTATGCTTACAAAAATCACTTTTGTTTATGTAGATCCCGGTTTTAGAAAACATGATTTCTTTTGACGCTTGGTCCTTTGAAAATACCACTTGTAGATCCGTAGATCTACTAGTTTTGAACACTATTTCATAAGAAAAATTGATTTTACACAAGTTCATGCTTAGTAAGTAGTAGTGTTCATCATTTAACCCTTTTCATACTTAAACATACTCTAGGTCATGTTTCATGGACACGACTTAACCGGGTTAGATGACGATCCGAGCTACTACTAGTATAGATCAACACTAAATAATCACAACAAAACAAGTCTTACAAGTTTTACACAATTCTATAGCTTTTATCCAACATATTTAACATTTTTTGTAAACTTTTAACATGTCATCTTGTATGTTCATGATTTTTAACCGACAAAGTTCATTTTAACCACTTTAGAATAGATCAAGAAGTCGTTTAGAGTCACTTACTACTAGCTCGAGGCTAGGGAAGAAACTAGTCGGAAATCGTGTGGATAAAAGCAATGTAGCGAGGTCCTTCACGATCCGAGTGCACCGAGCTTCCTTATACGCAATTCTTGACCCTTGTATGTACTTGGAATAGCGTGATCAAGATTGAAAAGTGGCGGTGGTGGTGCTATGGTGGTCGGCCGAGAATGAGCAAGAGAGGGAGAGAGTGTGTTGGTGAGTTGTGGTGAAATGAAGGTTATGGTGTGCTTATGATAGAACTTATAGACAAATCATTCCAAGATTAACCAAAGGTCCCAATGTCTAATTGATATTAGACAAAGATGATTTAAATAATCATCAAAGTACAAAGGGTGTCCCCTTGGGGACGACTTCGGTTAGTGGGGGGGTCCTTAGTTAGATTTCAACCATTAGTTAGCCATTTAGTTAAGTTAAGTTGGAGGTTAACTCGGTTACTAGCGTGTTATGCATTAAAGCGGGTGTTAGGGTATCCGGGGACCCTAACTGGTTCAGAAAAAGAAAAAACAGTGTAAATGGCAATATTTTTATGTTCCGGGTAAAGTCCGGTTGTTCGGTTGGATAGTGATCCGTTAAAGGGCTTGACAAAGCTTTAAAGTGTCGTTATTACTATATTTAGTGACACAACTTATTCCCGACACTTTGGAAAGTGTCTAGTAATATTTTTCTCATGTTTTGGCACTTTATTTGTTAGCTAGATGCTGAATTTATAATTAAAGTGCTGAATTTTGTACTTAAAGTACGTTTTAGGCACATCCGGTCACTATAACTTATACCTAGTGACGCAGTTCTACAACCCTCTTATCCCTACACTCTCTACTAGTGTAGTAAACTATCTCGGGCTCATACAGGCCTTAGAGGTAGTGTCTGCCTGATGCTGGCTATATCAGCATGTTTAATAGGTTATCCGTTCATAGTGCTACTGTGCTTTTGTGCATCAAGGTTGTCACTAGAGTTCAGTATGTAATAATAGAGTGACAGCAAATAAAGTATGATGCAAGTATGTTCATGTATCAGTATTCAGATAGCAGTTTATCCATAATTTCAATCAAGCACAGTAATTAAGCAGAAATTAATTATTAATTAAGTCGTACGGATACCTGGTTTGGTGAGGGTTGTCACAATTAACGTGTTGAATTGGTCACGCGTTGAAGTTTGGAAAATTTGAACGTTGGTTGATTCCTTTTTGACCGTTAATTCAACGGTAACTATATTAAAAAAAAACCTTTAAACCTTTTATCTATATATATCTCCATTTTTAACCATTTCACACACACCAAAACATAAACACATTTCACACAATCTACATCTTTCTCAAATGGAGTTCCCTACGGATTCGACGTTTCCGATGTCTAGCGATAGCGATACCGAGTCGTCTTCCGACAATGAGACGCTAAAATATTTTGTGTCGGTGTATAACGAACTTGAGACTAGTTCGTCCCGCCCAAAGAAGAAGATAGTAGATCGTGATCGTATACGTGCCAACGAAGTGTTAATGAATGACTATTTTTGTGGAGAATCCGCTGTACAATGCCGAAACGTTTAGAGATCGGTTTCGTTTACCAAAAGAATTATTTTTAAAGATTGTTGGAGACATCAAAGCAAGCAAGGAATGGTTTCAAGAAGGTTACGATGCGAGGGGCAAACCAAGTTTCACGGCGATACAAAAATGCACGTCCGCCATTCGCCAACTAGCGACAGGTAACCCTCCCGATCAATATGATGAATACCTAGCTATGGCATCCAGAACTTCCCGTGAATGTCTGCAATTTTTTTGCAACGCGGTCATTAAGTTGTATGGTAAAGAGTTTATACGTAAACCGACGAGCCACGACATCTCACGTATTTACGCCGCACATGAGGCTAGATGACATTTTCCAGGGATGCTCGGTAGCATCGATTGTACACATATCGAGTGGAAAAATTGTCCAAGAGAGTTGCGAGGGGAGTATGTTAGGGGTGACATCAAAAGACCAACCATCATACTAGAAGCGGTGGCGTCGAATGATATATTGATTTGGCATTCATATTTCGGTGTTCCAGGTTCAAACAACGACATCAATGTGTTGCACACGTCGCCGTTGTTTCAAACCGTAACGGATGGTACCGCACCTTCCTCTCCTTTCTATGTTAACGGACGATATTATAGACGAGGCTTTTTTCTTGTGGATGGTATCTACCCGTCATGGTCTGTTTTTGTGAAAGCTCTCTCATTTCCTGTCGAGGCTAAAGAAACCGTGTTCAAAAAATTGAAAGAATCGGCAAGAAAAGATGTTGAGAGGGCTTTTGGTGTTTTAAAGGATAGATGGGGTATACTACACCGACCGATTCGTACGATGAATAAGAAAGCAATACATAGCATAGTATATGCATGTATCATATTGCACAATATGCTAATCAAAGAAGACGGACGTGCAATATCTCCAGATTGGGTGTCGGATCCTCCTACACAAGTTCAAGTTCCACAAAATATCCAACAAGAATTGCGTAATGAAGAAACCCACTTTCGGTTGAGATACGATTTAATCGAATTAGTAGGTTTTTTTAGGTTTGGAGTTTCATGAGTCGGACGAGGAGTAGAGTTTTTTAGTATTTTTTTTTTTTTAGTTTGTAGCCTAAAATATTTCAAGTATGTTAAATTGAACTAGTATGTTTTAATTTTAATGAAATTTATAATTTTAGTGTTTTATTGTTAATTTCTAATTTTAAAATAAAAATTAAAAAAAAAATGTGAGTGATAGAATTCTATCACTAGTGACCACCGCCACTACAAAATGCTTGTGAGTGATAGAATAGTGGCTGATGATATGGCAGGAGATGATTGAATGCTTGTGAGTGATAGAATTCTATCACTAATGACCACCCCCACTCCCCTTAAAGAAATAGTGGAGTGAGGATATGCATGTATTAGCAAAGTTCATACAACGCTATATCTAACAGATTCGATTACGAAGCCCTTGCCTCAAGCTAAACTTGAGGAGCATGCCACGGATATTGGACTTCCATATGCTACTAATTGGAATTAAACTATATTTTACTACTTGCATTTTTCTGAAATTTGTAGCAGTTTCATTTTATCTGATTACATATCCGGTATTGTCTGTTACATTAATATTATATGTTAGCATGTATTAGGCCTGTAATAATGTCACCTACACCTTATTGGCCATTAATAATCCCAGCTCAGAATATCCCCCCACGAGTCTCACCTTTCACCTATTTTTCCTACAATGGTCCCACGTTAAAAAAAGTTAACGGAGTTAAGCTTTTTTTCCAAGTTACAAACAGATATTTTAGGGCTTTTGATCAGAACGATGATACGAGTCCATTGATGTAAAACTTACTTCGAAATGGTGCTTCAAGTGACTTGATTTTGGTTAATTGGAAATTTAAACACCCGAATTAAAGCACTGTTTTCATCGGTTGGAGCACCGTTTCGAGGCAAGTTTTACATCAATGGACTCGTATCGTCGTTCTAATCAAAATCCCTAAAAAATCTGTTTGTAATTTGGAAAAAAGCTTAACTCCGTTAAGTTTTTTTAACGGGGGACCATTGTAGAAAAAATAGGTGAAAGGTGAGACTGGTGGGGGGATATTCTAAGATGGGATTATTAATGGCCAATCACGTCTAGGTAGGGTTATTACATGCCAATTCCCCTATTCTAAATTGCTCCCATTCGGTCAAAACAGTGGGAACAATCTTGAATTAAGACCATTATGAATTAGATTGATACATAACGAAGATGAATGCACAAAGGTTGCTAACCAATACTAATGGATGTTTAATGGAAAATAAACATCGGAAGTGACACCATTTAAAGTTATCTCATAGATCAATGTCACAAGTAAGTTTGAAAATTGGTAATGTCGCATTATTTTCTGACTAGAGATATGTATTAGTGAATTTCTTATACTAAGTATTGTACTTTGACATAGTTTAAAGCTGCTATCTAACCAAATAATTTTTTTTTGAACGGCAAGGTGTCATACATTTTTTGGGTGCGAGACACCCCACACCCCCCCCCCCTCCGCATTGGGGATGCCCGTCGCCGTACTCCGGCCAGACGTGAGTGTCTTAACCATACCCCAGCTGGCATCAGAGCATGGCCTGGCGTCCAACTATGGGGCTTGACGAGTTAAGAGCCGCCTCGAGAGGGGGTCGAACTCGGGTATCATGGGTAAAACCCAGGTGCATCAACCAGTTGGATCGGAATCATTTGCATTTAACCAAACAATTATAAGGGCTGTTGTTGGGTACAATAGGATGGATACTAAGAGGCGTATGTAGCCCAATTGGGATATGTTTCCTCTTTAAGAAGTTGACATCTCTTGGTTTTCGTTGATTCAAACTCATAAAATTGCATAGTCGTGCTCAAAAAGTGTAAGACTAGCTTAAGATCCCGTGTATTACATGGGTTGCTAAAATAAAATATCTTCATTATCACCATTGACATAAATATTATGATTTCATGCATGTTAAAACACAAATGAATATATTATAGTACAACAACAAATTAAAATACATGAATATGCAACGATCACAATTCGTTGAAAATCTCTTTATACTCATAATAGTTCCAGGAGTAATGCTAGTATGTGATTAGTATTCAATTTAACAAATCAGTATCAAATCCTTTTTCAATTTGTTACATTCAAAAGATTGAAATTTTGTGCAAAAAATTGATTACCTGGTGTCTCAAAAGTTGATTAATGATGATCCTTTTTCAAATTGTTACAGTAAAAAAAGATTCATAAACATAAGCGACTGAAAAAGAAAATTAATTGATGATGATGCCAGCAGGTTTAGTGTTGATGATACATGATATAGCTGGCAATCCCTCCATCAATTTCCATATACAACAAACCATGCTTCTTCTTCTTTAACTAATCCACAAAGTCACGACTCTGCCTCCTGTACCCTAAACCAAAATGTAAGAGTAGAAAATCAAAACAACAAATTAAGAAATAGAGTACACTTAATTTTGGTGAGGAGTTTGAATCACATGTTCATTACTAAAAAAGCACAAACAGTGACTTACACCCTAATTTTTCTTCCACTTCGGTGTGTATTAAAAGATGTCCAGTTTCTAGCCAATGCATAAAACCAAACAAAGAGACCACCTATTGTGCCTAAGTTCTCCAATCTCCATGATATATGTTACCAGAGCATATATCATCGACGACAAAAAGAAGCAAAAGTAAGTCAGTCACAATACAAAGTAATAAGTTAAACATCAGACACAAGTAGTGTTTTTTGGGCGTTCACAAACAATTTTTGCTAGTTGACTAAAAAGTTGCTTTAGTACATTAATTTGAAATCAAGATTGGTTTACAAATATGATGCTAAAAAATACGTACAATACGAAATCAGATATGCAAAATTATAGAGATCGTACCTCAGCACCAGTGGCGGATCTTGCCCGTTGAACGTGCCAGAGCCGAAAGACACGGGCACTAAAAGAAGCCCAGGCAAGCCCGGGGCAAACATAGTATATATAAAAGTTGACCTAAAAAGTAAATTAAGATAAATCAAAGTAACGTAAAAAAAGTAACAGAATTTTTAAATTACATCTTAGCCACATGAATGAATGATAAATTAGAATCATGCAAAATATCATAGACGATCAATCACTTTAAAAGAAATAAACGGACAAACGTTATGTTATATATGATCGATGATCAATAACATCAATCACGATTCAATAGGATCGAGAAAAGACATACCTGGAAAAAATGCCAGTTCAAATCAATCACAAATGCACTGCAAATGAAAAATTGGTAAAATAATTAGGCCAAATAAATATTTAAACTGAAAATATTAACATAATAATTAGCGTCGGATCCCTAAATACAAATAAAAATGACTTCTAATGGCTGCGTAATACCTTAATGGTAGCAAACAGGGCAGTAGCCTTCCTTGCTATCCAACCTCGAACACAGTTTTTTTTTTACAAAAGTCATCACATCCGGAAACCGAACTCGGGACGGAACGAACAAATATAAGTTACAGTTCCATATACTGACAATGCCAGTAGGTAGGGTGTCGTTGCCAACATTATTATTAAAAATACATTATGACCAATTAACACAGGGCTCAGAATAGGTATCGTGGTTCTCATGGCTGCATAACAGGTTGCAAGAAGAAAACAGCGCACTCGCCATCCATGCTATGCAACATCGAACCAAGTTCTTTTTTTTTACCAAAGTCATCACAGCCGGAAATCAAACTCGGGACGCAACGACCGAATATAGCTTTCAAATCAATCACAAATACACTGCAAATGAAAAATTGGTAAAATAATTAGGCCAAATAAATATTTAAACTGAAAATATTAACATAATAATTAGCGTCGGATCCCTAAATACAAATAAAAATGACTTCTAATGGTTGCGTAATACCTTAATGGTAGCAAACAGGGCAGTAGCCTTCCTTGCTATCCAACCTCGAACAAAGTTTTTTTTATAAAAGTCATCACATCTGGAAACCGAACTCGGGACGGAACAAACAAATATAAGTTACAGTTCCATATACCGACAATGCCAGTAGGTAGGGTGTCGTTGCCAACATCATTATTAAAAATACCTCATGACCAATTAACAAAGGGCTCAGAATAGGTATTGTTGTTCTCATGGCTGCATAACAGGTTGCATGAAGAAAACAGCGCACTCGCCATCCATGCTATGCAACATCGAACCAAGTTTTTTTTACCAAAGCCATCACAGCCGGAAATCAAACTCGGGACGCAACGACCGAATATAGCTTTCAAATCAATCACAAATGCACTGCAAATGAAAAATTGGTACAGAGGGTCCGAGAATTCATGCTCATAACTTACATAAACATTCAAAAACCAAAATTCTTTAATCTTTGACTTTTTGATTCAAGTCACAAACAAATACAAAAATGTAAGAGTGTAAGTTATAGAAATCAGTGATGATATGCATGATCCGAAAGGATTGTAGCGGTGGATGATTAGCAACGAAACTATCATTAAAGAAGGTATCCGATAATATAACCCTATTTTACGTTACACTAAGTAGGTGAGAAATATCCTAAAGGTTCATGTTGCCATCAAATTCATATGGGTCTAAGATATCCTTCATGTAACACATATTAAAGAAACAGAAACAACAGCAAAATCTTATAGTCATTAACATAATGTTTTTCGAGTGCATCTTCACCGGAATGAACGTCTTGAAAAGAAACATCAGCAACATCTTTTAATACATAACTCGTATGACATGGTAATTAATATGCAAATTTTAAGGAAAACACTTGTAAATGCTAGAAATTAGTATTTAATTTAACTTTCATGATAATCATGATCACTTTGTAATTGACTAATCACGAAAAACAGGAAAACATAAATCTTCGTGTCGTGTTCGTGATAGAAATTGGCTTACGAAACAACCACAAAGCGACTTCCTGCTCATTTCCCTAGTCTTTATGACATACCCACAAAACAGGGTGTTCTGGTAAATTAACACTTGAATAAATTAATAAAACTAAAAGAGGAAATGAAAATAAGTGGTGATACAGACCTTTCAATAGAAGAAGGTGAACACGCCATTGAGTTAAAAGTCCCTCTTTCATTGGAAATCTTTGGTTTTCACATCCTTCAATGATTTTGAAAATATAACATCTGAATTCCTAGAAGATAATAAGAGATGAAAGTTAGTAATGAATTTAAAAATAAATCATTACCAAAATTCATCATGTTTGAGAAACTAAATTAAACCAAAACAAAACAAAGACGATTCATGATAATTTGTATAATCATTTTCATACTATTAGTATGACTCTGACTATTTAGAGATCAAGCTCATCTCATGTATAATTTTGAGATAATAATATGATTAAAAAAACTGAGTCCTTGACTTCTTATCTGCTTCTAAACTTAATATAATCACTTGAAGCCCTAAATATAACAGTAACTTATTAAGAGAAATCAAAAACTACATGCTAGTATCCAGAAGCTGTACACATCGGTACACCAACATACGGTCTAGTGTACTCACAAATAATAAGATCCCAACATATTTAACTTAATCGTGCATTATTAAGATATGTTTGCAATAATCATCAACAGAAAATGCACATACACATACATGATATGAAACATTAACAAAACCAATTAGAAAATCAGATCATGACCATAAACATCTTAGCATAACAACTATGTAAATTGTTTAGGAAAACTATAAAAATACCTATTCTGGAATTGATATGGGGTTTTTTTTTATGAACAAACAGGAAAAAATTGTCGAACCAGCCAAAATCGTTGAAGACCTGAAGTAGGGTTAGGGTTCACATCAACTGTCGATTCCTCTCATTCTGTTTAAACATACATTAAAATATAATCATCAAAGAAAATTAGGTATAAAACATCAAATATTAAACAATCACCAACCGAACAGATGTATACAATCTTTAACATTGTACCGATAGTCGCCGTAATCGTAGCCAGAACCACCACCACCGTCATCTCTGTTATCATCAACCATTACCACCAGTTGCTGCGGAGGAAACCCTAGCTGACCAGAATCCTTTGAGAGAAGAATCGACAACGTGAAATATATAATCAGCTCTAGGGTTTTTGATTTTAAATCTGGTGGCGACAGAGGACGTAGATTAGGGTCTTTGAATATCAACGAAGGATGAAAAAAAAGGGAAAGAAGAGAGACAGAGCGATGGCGATGAAGATTTGAAATAAGGAGAATAAGGAGAAAGAGGGGAAAACAAATTGCCGCCCATGTACCAATTCTCTGCTCAAAGAGACATGCCACATCAATAAATGATTGCTTAAGAAAAGGACATGTGGCATTAAGTGTATTTTTTTAGTATAATAGGTAGATTAATCACTTTGAACCTTAATCAAGAAACATAATAATTGAGTACCATTTGAGATTAATGCTGATCAATATGAAATGTTCAATAGATGTCTGACACGGAAAAGGATAACTAGGAGTTCTACCATAAGGCATCATTTTTTATGCATATGTGTGGGGGACTTAAGTCATATATGATTAAGGGGAGTGGGGTGTTAGTAGATGTTCTACACTTTTTGCATTGATGCATATTAAATTTCTGCAAATAGGAGATTATTGGATTATTATGTTAATGAACATACCATATGGTCACACACTAAGCAATTTTATTGATTATTATTTATGTTTTTACAAATTCGCTTTTGCTATTTTTACTCCTTTATGTTTGTTATTTATTTTTTTTTCAAAAATCAAAAAGATTTTGCGTGTGTTTTGATGTTTGGATCTAGAAGATGGTACACAGTGCCGAGGGTTTTGGTTTTTTTACTAGGTCAATAGTGGGTTTAAAGGTTAGCAGGTTTGGACTTGTTGACCAAGTTACTAGTGTCCAGCAATAGGGCTGTAAACGAACTGAAAGTTCAGCGAGAAGTTCGTTTACGTTCATTCGTTTAGTTAATGAACGAACATGAACAAGAAATTTCGTTCGATTAGTTAATTGAACGAACACGAACAACCGTCTCGTTCGTTCAATTGCGTTCATGAACGTTCGGTAATGTGTTTGTGAACATTCCTTCATGTTCGTTTGTTTATGTTGTTCATTAAATATTTTTTTAGCATTTATTTATTTTATCTAAACCTTTTATATTCCTTAATTCTTATTTATCTCGTTACCCAAACAAATAAAATAGGAAACACTACCTCCACCTTTCTTTCTTATTATTCACATCGCAATATACAATTGAACTTCGTCGATTTTATTTGTGTTCGTTTGTGTTCGTGAACCGTTCGTGAACACGTTCATTTCCTTAACGAAAGAACACGGACAAAAAATCTCGTTCGGTAAGTGTTCATGAACCGTTCGTGAACACATAATATTCTTAACGAACGAACACGAACAAGGCTTTGTTCGTGTTCATTCGGTTCATTTACAGCCCTATCCAGCAGGTTTGTGACCATAGTAAGGTTGTTGACTAAGTCAACTTCTTAATCAGGCTTATCGTTTTTTGACTTAGAAAAACATGAAATTTTGACACTTAGAAAATTTTTGCAATTGATAAAAATTGAGTTATGTTTTAAGTCAAAAATTTAAATAATTAGTTATAATTGTCTGTTTTCTTTGTATGCAGATATGGTCGTGAATCCTCGTCTGTATAAAACGTTTTACCCAAAGTAGAATGAGGTTGCTATTCTAGATGACAATACACCAGAAATTGATGATTATCGTCAAATCATGCGATTCTTGATGCGTTAAAGAATTAGACATGCAATCTCTCATGAAGTGGTGATTGTTCGGGATTATACTGATGCTTTTTGGAAAACGGCTAAATCCAATTCCAAATGGTTTACATGCAACTTTTGCAAACCAAGAAATAGTAATCACTGTAGATGTGATGAGAGTTGCACTACAATTTAGAGAACTAGACCAAGGACTAACAAGATTTCACGACACTGTTAGAGAATGAGCTTTCAGATTATTTGGATCATCTAGAGTGCTGCTTGATGAACATATGAGAAAAGGTAAGCTTAAATATTAATGGCGATACTTCTTTCACGTGCTAAATCAGTGCTTTGCACCCAGGAAAGCTAGGCTAAAATGAATGAATCAAGAATTGCAGACTGACTTGATTGCATTGACATTCAATTTGCAATTTAGTTTTGCAACATATATAGTCAACTTAATCAAAGCTCAATTAAGGGCGAGTAGTGCTGATAGATTAGTGGCTATCTATCTGAGGTTCTTTATGATGTGTTTTCAAAGATTGATTCCAAACTTACAAGTTGATGGTTTAGTAACGTATAATTTTGTAAGACCTCGAAATTTTGTGTCCAATAATGTGTTGACACGTGTCATGAGTTTACACGTGGTTTTAAATACTAAATAAAGGACTAAAGTTGACAAACCTTGAAAGTATGTAAATTCGAGGGTTAAAAATGTCAACGAGGGGTAAATATACTGTATAGTAACCCTAAATGATGCTCGTACCTTCAAACGAATAAATCATGGATCGTACGGAACGAAATGCGGAAGAAAGTGAGAGATTACAAACTACAGGGGTCAAATGTGTCAACATGTTTAATTTATACCTCTGAGTGACCCTTTGACGAACCCGAGACTTTGTAACAGTAAAATACGCTCACTAGAATATACGATATAAATTTCACGAAGTTCCGTTGTACAACGAGAAAGGTAGGATCAAATTCGTATGCGAGGGGTTAAAAGCGTCAACAATAAAAGTTAAGGCTTTTCGGATAATAATTAAACTAACCGGGGACTTAACAATGCGGGTAAAAGTCACGAGGCCCTTATTCGTAAATAATCGAGGGCCAAATCGCAAAGTTACCCCTTCGAAACCGAAAGGTCAGGTTAATGATTACAAAAGATTTGAAAATCTTGAAATTCAGGCCTCAGGTGGCCCGCATTAGCGAATCAAGGAAGTTCAGGCGGGCCGCGAGCCATCTGTTGATACGGTTACTGACATTAAGATTCAGGCGGCCCACGTGAGCCTAGCCTGAATCTTAATGCGGGCCGCGTGACAGTCCTAGATGCAGAAAACTTGGACAGATTCACTGTTTGAGCTTGTGAACGATCATTGATGCATTAATTGAAGCATGGGCGCCCTCTACATGTCCCATAGCACTATAGGACACCTGCTGATCATCCATGAACCATTGTAGGATGAGTTGTAATGATCTTGTGCATCATTTTTTACTATAAAAGGCAATGTGATGCACAATGTTCAACACACCTCAAACCTGCCTTCTGGTTCACTTCTGGAGCTCTAAAGCATTCCTCTAACATCACTAGTCGTGCACCAAGCTTCTGTAAGTATGCCTACCCTTTTGTGGCTTAGTTTTTGCATAGTTTAGCTTAAAAGTCAATCCGTCGTAGTTAACGATTGACTTTGCGATAAATCACAAATGGTCCAGTGGTTTGTCGAATCAAAGGTAGTTATATGTTGGTAATCATGTGGGCTTTAAACCCCTAAAAGGGCACCCTCTGATTTCCACTCTAACTAGTCCGAATGTCGAGTCAAACGTGCTTAGAAAAAGTCAACAGAAATGCTATTTTGCGATTTAATGCATAATCAGTAATGTAGATGGCGTGTAACCTGTTTTGACACTCATAAAACATGATAATAAGTATATTAACTAGTCTAAGCTTGTTTGATCCGACCATTTACTGTTTTGACCCGGTTCGGAGCCGAAAGTCGCAAAACTTTGACTTTTGCATTGACTTTAGTTCTGACCCGTTAAAGTATGTTTTAGATATGCCTTAGGACTCTCTTAGGACCAGGTTACATTATGATATATCCCTCTGTGACCGGTTCGTTGTTTGTCCGAGTCTTTTACACCTTTCCGTTAAATGCTTTAAAGTTGACCGTAACGCCCGTTTTAATTTAAAACGAGAGTTTCAGACATGTGAAAGGACCATAACCTTGGTTACTGATTTCTAAGCATGTCCCTAAAATTTCATGTCAATCCGAGGTCCAGAATAGGAGTTATGCTAAATAGCGAAAATTACGGAAACTTTAGTAATTAAATAGCGCAATTAGCATAACGCCTATCTAAACCCAGATTTCGACACCAAACCTTTTACGCACTGATGTAAAATAATATTTTGGGATTTTTAAAGATTTTTAATTATTTTTAACCTACTCATAACCTGCGGTTATGGCAACGGTTCGGTAAATACCGAATATACCCTTTTCGGGCATAACTTGAGTTCTACAAGGTCTTTTGACCCGATTCCAGTTGCGACTGATTTTAAATAATAAATAAAGTATTTTGGACTTTATAAACTGTTCAGGAAACTCAGATTTCCTGTAGAACTCAGAAACCTCTTTTATAATCTTTAAAAAAGACCGAAATACCCCTACGGGGCATAATATGAACTTAAACTCGTTACGGGCATTATGGAAGGTATCCTACTGATACCACAACCTCTTTAAAGCATATTGACTTAGGAAACCTGTGTAGGACTCCTACGGTTACCCGTTGCGCCTTTTGCGCGCACGGTTCGGCTTATGTAACTAATTTACATAAACTAGCCGAAACGGGTCAAACCATATTGTTTTGACCCCAAAATCCAGAGTGTGATTATTATACCGATATAAAACAAGTCTTCAAACTTGTTGGGTCCAAATCACATTCCATTCCTGGTTTTCGCCTTTCACGCGATTAAACCGTAACTATCCTTTGAAACTGACCGGTTTAAGCTACGGCTAAATTAAAGACCCGTTAGGATTCTAATAGGTTATTTTAAACCTTCGTTCCAGAATAGGAGACCAGTAAAAGCTATTTGCAATTTATTCGATTAAGGATTTATACTTGCAAAGGTAAATACTTTTAACTTATTTTCCGTTATACGGGCTTGGGTTACGGTATTTAAAATACCGCTTGGTCGGGCAATTGACCCCAACTCATTAGTAGGTGGGTATTCTCAATGTGACCCGTTTAAAAATTTGTTTTGTTGGCTTTACGCCTTTGGGGGCTTAATGACCATGTCCCGGATATCCTTGGCAGCATTTTACGAAATGGCCACGACCTTGACATCCGGGTGTAGGCGTACACCTGGCATTATGTCCATAATTATAAAAGTATAGTCGTTGGCTTTCCCGCCACGGTTTTATGCTATGTGGTGTGTCTATTAAACTTTAACCCGGCACGACCCGGGCGACCGAACGCATAGTAAACATGTAATTCTTTACAAGATTTAATTATAAATTATCCCAAGTTATAAAGAGTTTGTGCCTTGTGCATTCAAATCAATTTTATTAAACATTTTACGAAAGTGTCGGTTGAATGTATTTACCAGTGTAAACTGACGTATTTTCCCAAAAAGACTAAATGCAGGTACTAAGCGTAATTGGCTGGATATTTCTCCTTAGCATCAATAAAGAGTCTCGCAAGCTTAAGATGCCTACGTCTGTTGAACAATTATCTTTATTTTTATTTGATCCCCTGTGGATTTTATTTCAACAATGGTGATACTTTGATATTACATTCAATGTTGAAATATATTTATCTTTATGCTTCCGCTGTGCATTCATATAATTGTGTGGTTTGACTATATTGTTGCCAACTACGTCACGATAATCCCCCACCGGGCCCACCGGTGAGACACGTGGAAAGCGGGGTGTGACAGGTTGGTATCAGAGCCAACAACTGAGTGAATTAAACACTAGCCTTTGTGTTTAATCTCAGTTATGCAATTGCACATTCTTGAGTCTAGACAAGAACATAGGACGAATTCCACTTCGTTTCATTACTTCCTTGTTATTTTTCTGATTAGCCCTTGCATGGGCAAGTCATGTTCTTAAGAAGTCCCGTTTAGGGCAACCATATACTTGTTTTAAAATTTTTAAAAAGGAACGATTATGGTAAGATATCATTCCTATATTATATAAGATCTACCATTATAATAAGATGGCAAAATCTAAAAAGGACAACACCTAGCTCATGTGTTATTTTAAAACAGGGCCAAGATGGTAGTTCCATAATTAGATTCAGATCCTCGTTAACATTCCAATTAAGGATTGTTCTACGTTAATTACTAAAAAGAATCTAAAGAGTAAAACCTAGCCTGAATGTCATTATAGACGTGGCCAAGATGGTAGAACCTATCTAAGAGATTCAAAATTTTGTTAAAAATCTGAAAGCGTATTAATATGCTTGACAAAGTGTGATACGATAAAAATCACATAAGTCATTTTTAAAAGGGTTGTTCTAAATCCCCTTATCTATATAATCATCCCTTATGGATGAAGTGCCCACGGGCTATGACTAACGTCCTCCGAGACTAAAGACAGTGGTAGCTTATGACTCCCTGTCAAGACAAGGTATTGAACTTTGATTCGAACCTTAATGCCTCGATTCTCCAAAATCATGGCTTGTAAATTAAACTTGTCTACGTGACTAGGCCTTTTGTGCTATTATTAACTTATAATTTAGGATTATGATAAAGATCCTGAACAACTTTATCTTTAACAAATTACCTAAGATGTGTATTAAAAGCATGGTTAATAAATCGTTTAAGAACGATAGTACTGAAGGGGCTTCTAAATAAACTTTGCCCCTATCTTCTTTTTGTAGCAGCGAAGACTACATGGCTGACTCTGATGAGATAAACAGTCATCCTTTGGAAAACCACGATGATAATGATAGGGTTAATATAACCAAAGGAGAGCTTCGTTCACTGATTAACACAGCTGTATCTAAGTCGAGCCTCATCTGTACCCCGCTCTAAATCTGTCCCTAAAACTCATTCAGAGCCTCATAACAAGCCACCCTCTAGAAATGAAGGACCAAAGAAGGATGACGATCGTCATTCATCAAATGAACACAGTGTCCCATCCAAGAAACCAGTGTTCAATAATGAACCACGTACCAAGTCTTGTACCTATAAGTACTTTGTTTCCTGTAAACCCCGAGATTTCACTGGGGAAAAGGGAGCAGTAGATTGTATGACCTGGTTGGCTGAAATGGACACGGTGGTGGACATCAGCGGTTGTGCTGAAAGGGATGTAGTAAAGTATGTATCCCAATCGTTCAAAGGAGAGGCACTGGCATGCTGGAGGTCTCTCATTCAAGCTGCTGGGAAGATCCCGCTCTACAACATGACATGGGAGCAGTTTGTTACTCTCATTATGGAGAACTATTGCCCTCAATATGAGGTCGAAAGAATTGAATCTGACTTCTTGTCATTGGTGATGACAAACTTAGATTGTCAAGCTTACCTCACCAGTTTCAATACCCTGTCCAGACTGGTTCCTTACCTAGTAACACCAGAGCCCAAGCGAATTGCTCGCTTCATTGGGGGTTTAGCCCCAGAAATCAAGGCCAGTGTTAAGGCTTCAAGACCTGCTACGTTTAGGTCAACAGCTGATCTCTCCTTATCCCTTACTTTAGATGCGGTCAGGTTGAGATCGCTAAAGAAATCTGAAGAAAGTAAGAGGAAGCGTGAGGATGATAACTCACGAGGGTCAGAGAAGAAGCACAAGGGAAACACTGATTCTAAGAAGTTTGGGTCTGGAAGGAACAGTCAGCAAACAGAGGAAAAACTAAAGTGCACGAATTGCCAGAGACGCCACTTTGGAAAATGCAGACTTGAATCCAATTCTAACTTAGGAGCACCTGCATGTGGGATATGCAAGTCTAAAGAGCACAAGTCAATAGAGTGCAAGAAGATAAAAGATGCCACATGCTACAACTGCAATGAGAGAGGGCATATCAAAACCAACTGCCCTAAGTATGCCAAGAAACCTGAAGAGGTCAAGAAGACAAATGCTAGAGTCTTTCGATTGGATGCCAAAGAAGCGATCCTAGACGATAACGTGATCACAGATGGCACCATAGAAACCGTCTCCACTGTGTTAGATGGATGTGTGATATCCATTAAGAACCACTCTTTTCCTCTATCTCTACTTCCCTTTAAATTGCCCGGTTTTGACCTAGTATTGGGTATGGACTGGTTATCTCACAACCAAGCCCAAATCGTCTGCAACAGAAAGCAAGTAGTGTTAAAGACTCCGACTGGTGAATCGCTTACCATTCGGGGAGATACCCAGTATGGATTACCTGAGCAAGTAACTATGCTCAAGGCTTCAAAATGTTTAAAGAAAGGTTGTGTCATCTACATGGCACAAGTGATTATTGACGAGCCTAAACCGAAGATAGAAGACATTCCCCTCATTTCGGAATATCCAGAAGTTTTCCCTGAAGATCTACCTGGTTTGCCACCAGATAGGCAAGTGGAATTCAGGATTGATATCATCCCTGGAGCAGCTCCTGTTGCTAGAGCACCTTACAGGTTAGCACCAACCGAGATGAAGGAGTTGAGGACCCAATTGGATGAACTGCTAGCTAAAGGTTTCATTAAACCTAGTTCGTCTCCTTGGGGAGAACCTGTCTTGTTTGTCAAGAAGAAGGATAGATTGATGCGTCTGTGTATCGATTATCGCGAGCTTAATAAAGTCACGATAAAGAATAGGTATCCTTTGCCGAGGATCGACGATTTGTTCGATCAGTTACAAGGGGAAAGTTATTTCTCGAAGATTGACTTGAGGTCAGGCTACCATCAACTGAAGGTTAGAGATGAAGACGTACATAAAACCACATTTAGAACTCGCTATGGGCATTATGAGTTCCTAGTGATGCCTTTTGGGCTCACTAATGCACCGGCCGCGTTCATGGACCTCATGAATCGTGTTTGCAAACCCTACTTAGACAAATTCGTCATCGTTTTCATCGACGACATTCTTATCTACTCTAAGAACCAAGCTGACCATGAGAAACACCTTCGCTGTATTCTTAAACTCCTGCATCATGAGAAACTCTATGCCAAATTCTCTAAGTGTGAATTCTGGCTTCGAGAAGTCCAATTCCGTGGACATGTTGTCAGCGAGCATGGTATCCAAGTGGATCCCGCTAAGGTTGAAGCAGTTATGAACTGGCAAGAGCCGAAGACGCCTACAGAGATTCGTAGTTTCCTGGGATTGGCAGGATATTACAGGCGTTTCATTGAAAATTTTTCAAGGATTGCTGCACCCCTAACTTCCTTGACCAAGAAGAAAGTAAAGTTCATTTGGGGCCCTAAGCAGCAAGAATCCTTTGATATTCTGAAACAGAAGTTGAGCAACGCTCCTATGCTGACATTTCCTGAAGGTACCGAAGAGTTCGTAGTTTACTGCGATGCATCACACACTGGCATGGGATGTGTACTTATGCAGAAAGGCAAGGTTATTGCCTATGCTTCAAGACAGTTAAAGGTGCATGAAAAGAATTACACCACCCATGACTTGGAGTTGGGTGCTGTTGTGTTCGCACTAAAACTGTGGAGACATTATTTGTATGGTATCAAGTTTGTGATCTATTCTGATCATAAGAGCCTTCAACATCTGTTTAATCAAAAGGATTTAAACATGAGGCAACGCCGTTGGATGGAGACTTTAAATGATTATGATTGTGAAATCAGATACCATCCTGGCAAGGCGAATGTAGTCGCTGATGCCTTAAGTCGAAAGGAAAGGGTGAAACCCATCCGAATTAATGCGAAGAGCATTGAAGTAAAGAATAATTTGATTGAAAGGTTGTTAGCTGCACAGAGAGAAGCTGTGTTGGAAGCTAACTATCCTAATGAAAAGCTAGGAGTAACTGAGGAGCAGTTAACTCTTAGCAAGGATGGAATTCTAAGATTGAATGGACGAATATGGGTTCCAATTTATGGAGGACTACGAGATGTTATCCTCCAGGAAGCCCATAGTTCCAAATATTTTGTTCATCCTGGAGCTGATAAGATGTACCAGGATCTAAAGGCAAATTATTGGTGGATAGGCTTGAAAAAGTCTGTAGCCACTCATGTAGCTAAATGCTTGACATGTGCGCAAGTCAAAGCCGAGCATCAGAAACCGTCAGGTTTGCTACAACAGCCTGAACTTCCCGAGTGGAAGTGGGAAATGGTAACTATGGATTTTATTACCAAGTTACCCAAGACGAGGAAAGGAAATGATACAATATGGGCCATAGTTGATAGACTGACTAAGTCAGCACATTTCTTACCCATCAAGGAGACTTATAGCTCCGACATGTTAGCCCAGTTATACGTTGATAAGATTGTAGCCTTACATAGCATACCTGTGTCTATTATCTCTGACAGAGATACTAGATACACGTCACATTTCTGGAAAAGTTTCCAGCAATCTTTGGGCACATGTTTAAATTTTAGTACGGCTTACCATCCACAGACAGACGGTCAAAGTGAGCGTACTATTCAGACGTTGGAAGACATGCTACGTGCATGTGCGATCGATTTGGGTGGTAGTTGGGATAAGAACCTACCACTAATCGAATTCTCCTACAACAATAGCTACCATACCAGCATTAAGGTTGCGCCCTTCGAGGCATTATACGGTAGAAAGTGTAGATCGCCCGTGTGTTGGGCGGAAGTTGGAGATGTTCAATTATCAGGACCAGAGATAGTCTTCGAAACGATGGACAAGATTGTCCAGATTCGAGACCGTCTCAAAGCTGCCCGAGATAGGCAGAAAAGTTACGCAGATCCAAAGCGTAAAGATTTTCACTTCGAAGTAGGTGAAAAAGTCTTGCTTAAAGTATCACCCTGGAAGGGAGTGATGCGTTTCGGTAAGAAAGGCAAACTAAGCCTGAGATACATAGGACCTTTCGAGGTTATCGAACGTGTCGGGTCGGTTGCCTACAAGTTAAACTTACCGGAGGAGCTCAATGGAATTCACAATGTGTTCCACATCTGCAATCTGAAGAAGTGCTTCGCTGATAAATCACAGGTAATACCACATACAGATGTGCACATAGATGAGAGCTTAAAATTTGTAGAAAAACCTTTGTTGGTTGAAGATCGACAGGTAAAGAAGCTTCGAAGGAAGCATGTACCTATTGTTAAGGTCAAATGGGATGCCCATAGAGGTCCCGAATTCACGTGGGAGGTTGAATCCACGATGAAAGAAAAATACCCTTATTTGTTTCAGTAAATCTTGGGTCAGGATTTATTTTAAGGGGGTGAGGATGTAACACCTCGAAATTTTGTGTCCAATAATGTGTTGCCACGTGTCATGAGTTTACACGTGGTATTAAAAACTAAATAAAAGACTAAAGTTGACAAACCTTGAAAGTATGTAAATTCGAGGGTTAAAAATGTCAACGAGGGGTAAATATACTGTATAGTAACCCTAAATGATGCTCGTACCTTCAAACGAATAAATCA
Organism: Helianthus annuus; assembly: GCF_002127325.2. Lineage (NCBI taxonomy): Eukaryota > Viridiplantae > Streptophyta > Magnoliopsida > Asterales > Asteraceae > Helianthus > Helianthus annuus. The sequence goes on along the minus strand of NC_035440.2, from coordinate 63,139,392 downwards.
TGGATCGTACGGAACGAAATGCGAAAGAAAGTGAGAGATTACAAACTACAGGGGTCAAATGTGTCAACATGTTTAATTTATACCTCTGAGTGACCCTTTGACGAACCCGAGACTTTGTAACAGTAAAATACGCTCACTAGAATATACGATATAAATTTCACGAAGTTCCGTTGTACAACGAGAAAGTTAGGATCAAATTCGTATGCGAGGGGTTAAAAGCGTAAACAATAAAAGTTAAGGCTTTTCGGATAATAATTAAACTAACCGGGGACTTAACAATGCGGGTTAAAGTCACGAGGCCCTTATTCGTAAATAATCAAGGGCCAAATCGCAAAGTTACCCCTTCGAAACCGAAAGGTCAGGTTAATGATTACAAAAGATTTGAAAATCTTGAAATTCAGGCCTCATGTTGGACCGTTGTTTTGACCCGAAAAGTCAGTCAAGGTAGCTCATCCTCATATACAAAGGCGGAAACAGAGTATACAAGGTTACAACAGCTCATCCTTTCAATTCCACTGCTTTTATTGCTTTCTAATAAGATTTTGACAGAGTTTCGCTCCAGAGAACAATCACGCATCATTGATCCGCTCAAATGAACAACCTATATATAGGCATCAGTGGTTCGCTCATATGGACACCATATGAGCGGACTTCATAAGCGAACCTCCTAAATGCACTATAAACGAACCTGAATCAGACCCTATGAGCGGACCTATATACTACTTTGACATATAAGCGAACCTACATCTAACAATACATATTTTGACATTTTTGACCCTGTGTTGACCTAACTTGGCCTAAGACTTCATGCAGACGTAGTCAACAGACATTTCATTCATCAACAGACTCCCCCTTGGATGTTGACGTAGTCTTTATCAGTCTTCAGATCCAGAGTCTTCGGTCTTGGTCTTTTCTCCAACTCTGTCTTCTCTTCATAAACATTCTTTACAGGTTCCAGGACTGTCTCCTAGCTCTATCTTCAAACTTCCCATTAGCTGTTGATCCAGACTCCCCCTTTTGTCAGACTCCCCCTCTCAGTATGCTGGGATCTTGAAATATCTGGTTCAAGTTTTGACAATTTGCCTCCGTGGGAATAATGAAGTCTCCAAACCTGTTACTCAACCATTAACATCACAATCTATCTTATCAATCAATAAAACTCACACTTAATTAGTTATAAATATCCACTCAAGTATTCAGATTCAAGTTAATGACCCTGATCACTTGATTAATCTACCAAGTTCAATTTAATGACCCTGGTTGATCTTTTTGACGAAACAAACTGATTTAGTAAAATCATTTACAACTTTTTTCTGAAAAAATAACAAGTATCAAGTTAATGAACTTGTGTCTGACACAGAAAACAATCAAACTTCCAACAATGTAAGCTCTCCTCATTCTTCAGCTCAGAATCTCCTGCATCTGCTTCATCTTTCAAGAAACCGACAATCAACTTTCCACTCTGGTTTTTCTAAAATACAGCAGAAAACAAAATCTTTTTGGATTTTTAATGAGATCTAAGCTAAGAAATGAAATAACAGAAAACTTAAATTGCAGAAAGTAAACTATTTACAAGTTTATTTTGGCGAGCGTGTCAGGGAATCATATCAGCTTTTCAGACAGATTTACATACTCAGACTTAAACAATTCACCTCGATTGTCGATATACTGATCCATCTTAAATTCTCACACAAACTTCAATCTATTCAGGATACAGTTTAAGTGTCTTAAGAACTTAGATCAATTCATGTGTCCCACCTCTTGAATATACTCCCGTATCCAGAATCCCAGATATTCAGTCTTACAAGTGAGTATACCACAGATGATATCTGTAAGGGGTTAGATGCGAAACCGTGAGAGCTCAGGTCAGAACTTCCGTTCAGCAGAGAGATGACGGCTCGACTTTTGGTGTGTCCCCTTTAGAGGATCTTTTAGCATTACAACAGCAGCGACTATCAATATTTAATGTTTCATCAGCTTGCTGAGGGCGATGCTATGTTTCAAGCATTTGCAGAAAGTATTATTCGGGGACTAGGTCAGTACTTCCATACAGCAGAAGTCCCGGAATAATACCCCAGATATCACTGAGTATAAAGACCTAGTATCTCAGAATATGGGACCTTTCAAACGAGATTTCAGGGGTTACCTATATATCCAAGTAGTGTTCCCCACGAATTTCACAAGTATGAAATTTTAGGTTTATATCCCGAATAAATTTACTAAATGTGCGAAAACCTATCGACACATCGTTAATGAGACTGTTTAACTCATTTTGACTTTCCAAATCTTTAGCATACTGTAATTGTCTAGCTGACGTACTATCATTTTCCCTATATACACAAGCTCTTTTTCAATTTTATCATGTTTTTGTATTTTTGCATTTTTTATTGTTTTTGTATTTTTCTGAAATTAAACTATGTACAACTATCTATCTCCCCCTAAATACCAAAACATGTAAAAAATCGACAAACCATCACAGATCGTTTCTCGTCTTCATCCGCAACAGTACTCTCATCAACGCTCACTATACCATCCGACACCAAAAGCAATTTCATACCATTATGTTTTAACAAATATTGAAACCGATTTTTATCAAAAGCTTTGGTATGCAAATCAGCTTTTTGTTCGTCAGTGTGGATTTTCTCAATTCGTATCAACTTTTTCTCGAAACAATCGCGAATAAAGTGATGACGAATTTCTATATGTTTAGTTTTATCGTGATGTACTGGATTTTTAGTTATATTAATTGCGGCCTCATTATCAACAAACAGAGGTGTGTTAAGAAACTGCAAACCGTAGTCGCGCATCTGTTGCTGTATCCACAGGATCTGAGAGCAGCAACTGCTAGCAGAAACGTACTCCGCTTCACATGTAGATAGCGCCACAGATGTTTGTTTCTTACACTGCCAGGTAACTAATCTAGGACCAAAAAACTGGCATCCTGCAGTTGTTGATTTCGCGTTGACTTTGTAGCATCCGAAATCCGAATCGGAATACCCTTCGAGCGTAAAATCGCGTTTCCTAGGATACCATAACCCCAATGACGGAGTACCTTTCAGGTAATGTAATATCCTTTTGACAATAATCATGTGCGATGCTCTCGGGTTAGATTGAAATCTTGCTGCGAGGCACGTTGGGTACATGATGTCAGGATGTGAAGTAGTCAGATACATCAAAGAACCTATCATGGAACGGTAGAACGTTTCATCAGCCCTGTCTCCGGTGAGATCTGGGTGAATCCCATGATTAGTCGCAAGTGGGGTAGCAGCTGGAGTAGAACTTGACATTCCAAATTTCTCTAGAATATCATGCACGTACTTCGTTTGATGAATGAAAATTCCCTCAGGAAGTTGTTCAACTTGTAGACCCAGAAAGAATTTCATCTCCTCCATTGATGACATTTCGAATTTCTGCTTCATCACCTGTTCGAAATCTTTGCTCAATTTCTCATTTGTTGACCCAAAAATTATATCGTCCACATAAATTTGTACTATCAGAAGAAGACCATCAACGGCTTTAGTGAAGAGAGTGGCATCCACTTTTCCACGTATGAACTGCTTAGCGAGTAGGTGTTGAGACAAAGTCTCGTACCAGGCTCTCGGCGCCTGATGTAGACCATACAACGCTTTGTCCAGCAGATAAACTTTGTTCTTGTGGATTGGGTCAGTAAAGCCGGTGGCTGACCAACATAAACCTCCTCTTTGACCTTCCCATAAAGAAATGCTGATTTTACATCCAACTGATATACTTTGAAATTCTTCCAAGACGCAAATGCTAGGAAAATTCTGATAGGCTCTAGTCGTGCTACAGGAGCATAGACTTCGGTAAATTCAATCCCCTCCTGTTGACTAAAGCCCTGAACAACGAGTCGAGCTTTGTTCCTTACAACCACTCCTCTATCGTCCCTCTTACATTTGAAAACCCATTTTGTATTGATTTTTCTTTGACCATCCGGCAAATCAACTAACTTCCACACCCCCAATTTTTCAAACTGACTTAACTCTTCTTGCATCGCTATGACCCAAGAGTCTTCAGTAAGCGCCTCTTTGTAAGTTCTCGGTTCGACCTGCGAGATAAAACAACTTAATGAAAATTCCGTTTGTAAAGGTGCTACTGTAGAGTAAAAACATGTTAAGCCCTGGTCAATTTGACGTCTCGTGCGAACGCCCGATTGCAATTCTCCTATGATCAACTCCTCTGGATGATAAGAAAGAGTTCGCGGCATTACTTCGCCTGGAACTTCTACATTTCCCTCCAGATTAGTAACATTCTGCTCTGCATCTTGTTCACTAACTTGGTTTGTTTGACTTGACAACTGGATCTGCTCCCCCTCAAGATCTGAATCACCATGGTCAAATACTGGCATGTTATCAGCTTCTTGATCATCATTCACCTCCGACTGATTACCAGGAGCAACTTCATCATCATGTTCACCAGCATTACTAGGACCTGCTTCATCATCATTTGAAATTTCCCGAGGTCTTCCAGAATACTCCGCTGGGAACCTGAGCTGTGACTCATACTCTCGCAAAATATCCAGCTCATCAAAGAAATCTTCTTCTTCCTCTGATTCTTCTCTCATGTCAAACGAATCCCAAAGTTTGTCATAATGATAACACCATGAATCACCAGGATTCTGTGGCGGCATAGTGTACCCCTGACATTCAACATTCGCTGCTTCAATAATCCGCTTCTCGCTTGGAACGAAGACACGCCGTGTAGGACTTGAATAGCCAACAAAGATACCCTCAATGCTCTTCGGACCAAACTTTCCATTAGGCTCTATCACCGTACAGGGAGACCCAAACGGTTCTAGATACTTCAAATTCGGCTTGCGGTTATTGATTAGCTCAAAACACGTCTTGTTGAACTTCTTTACAGTAAGAACTCTGTTGAGAGTATGGCATGCAGCAGAAACAGCTTCAGCCCAGAAATTAATTGGTAACTTAGAGTCTACAAGCATCGTTCTGGCTGTCTCGATTAGCGTCCGGTTTTTGCGTTCTGCTACTCCATTCTGCTGCGGAGTGTACGGAGCACTAAACTCATGCAGTATACCTTTTTCATCACAAAATTCTTCCATCTTACTATTTTTGAACTCAGTACCATTATCACTTCGAATTCTACAAATCGGCCTCTGGTACAAATTCTCAATTCTTTTAAACAACGCCATCAGGCTGTCAAACGTTTCGTCTTTTGATTTTAAAAACATAACCCAAGAAAATCTGGAATAATCATCAGTCACGACCAAACAGTAGGAATCTCCTGTTATACTCTTGACATTCACTGGACTGAACAAATCCATGTGAAGTCGTTCCAATGGTCTTGAACCTGAATTAACTTGCTTTGTAGGGTGTGACTTTTTCTTCTGTTTTCCTTTGACACAACTTATGCACTCCCCTTCCAGATGAAAACCTTTGACATGCACTCCTGTCACCAAATCGTTATGCACCAAGTGATTCATCTTCCTTAGGTGAATATGCCCCATCTTTCGGTGCCATAACCTTGATTCTTTCTCCGTTGCTCTGGACACAAAACAATGAGCCTGACCCGTGGTTGTAGTAGCGACGCTCATGTCCAACACGTACAGATCATTGACTCTTGGTGCCCTCATGATGATCCATTCCTCAGGTATCACAAATCCCGGTTTCAAGATCAAACATTCTTTGTCGGTGAAATGAGTAGTATTCATCCTGTCACAGATCTGGGAGATACTCAGCAAGTTGTTCTCCAGCTCAGCGATGTAGTTAACTCTCTCAAACGTCACGATTCCGTTTGATAACGGTCCTTCACCTATGATCCTACCTCCTTGATTACCCGCAAAACCCACGTAACCACCGTTAATGTTATTCACATCATATAGTAACGCGGTCTTCCCTGTCATATGTCTCGATGCTCCACAATCCATGATCCACCTGGATACAAGTTTTGGAAGATCCTGCACATAACAAATCATCATTTAAACAACTTCAAGAAAGATGCCGATTCATGCTTCGCTAACCAGGAAGCTCCGGCAATTCAAACTGTTTAGTCAAACATTGAGTCCACCCAGGCCTCATCATCCTTAGGTGTAACCTTGACTCTAGCAATTTGAATTTTGAAATTTTCAGCCTTGAGAGGCGGAAAATTTGCATCATAATCAACAGTAATTGGCTCTTCAGCCTTTTTCTCATCAGAATGTGAACTTTTCTTCTCAACTTTTGACTCAATTTTAGGTTTCCACACCTGTTGAGTTAATGCAATCCGTTTGTAAAATGTATCAATTTTAGTTACCAATTTCTTTACAGGTTCATTTTTCATTTTTAAGTTGTCAATTTTAGCAATCTTCTTCTCAACAACTCTCTTCTCAACAGCCATCGGTGCTTTACCCTTCACATCAACCTTCTTTTGTTGAACCTTCACAGCTTCAGTCTTAGGCTTCACATATGTACATTTTCTTGCAATGTGACCAACCTATTCACATCTAAAACAAGTACGAGTATCAGCTACCCGACTCGTGCCTTCAGACTGAGCCTGTGAAGCTCTCTTCTCAAAAAATTCTTTGTTCGATTTTGAAAAAATTTCTTTCTCTTCATCAGCCAATGAACTCGAACTGTTCACAAACTTTTTCTTCTCGACAAACCTCTTGTTTGGAACATTTCTTTTCTGATATGGTTTACCCCCCTGATAACCACCCGACCAATTATTTCTGTTGTTATTGTAAAAACGTGGTGGATAACCAGTTTTCTTGTTGTAAACCCTGTCTTTCTTTTGACTTAGATTGTTCACAGCTGACAACTCGACTTCAACCAGTTTAAAAACATTTGTCAACTTGTTCATGTTTACATTCTCGATCGGAAACTCTGAATCCGAAAACAACTTATCCGAACCCATCATCTTGTACGTGACAAGGTTTGATTCTTCATCTAAGTTGTTCTTGGACTTTTGTTTCGGAATGTATTTATCCAAGAAACACCCATCCTCCTCAAAAGTGTCACAATCCGGTTTAAGCACTTTGTCTACCACACTTTTCACCACATCATTTTGGACACCCTCGTCATTGGAAGACGTGAACGTGACATCAATGTTCTCAGGAAGTTTAACATCACTTTCTTCCTCAATTTCCAACAAACTAGACTGCTTTTTCGTGTAATTGTCTAAAATTGGCGGTGGAACTTTGTGAAACCCTACACCCGTTCCATCAGAAAACACATCCTCGCCAGCTTTGTTTTTCCCTATGGGTTTAGGAACAATATGCTGCAAAACAAAGCTTGCTGAGCTATAGCTGTTTAACTTCAACTGAATTCTTTCATTTTCAATTTCTGCTTCTTGAACTTTAAGTTTCAGTTTAGCAATTTCATCCAGTTGGTTGTTAATTAATTCTTCTTTTATTCTCACCACAGCTCTCAGATGTTCATTTTCTTTAAATGTTTTGCCATTTCGATCATCACTATCTTTCACAATGGTTTTAAGTTTTTCAAACTTTTCTGAAATCTGACGGTTTTCAAGAATTAACTTTTCATTTTCACATTTTACTTTCTCACGTTCAGTTTTATCATGTTCAACTTGAGCCGTTAATTCTTTGATCCGTTCGGTTGAAGCTTTTACAGTTCTGTCACGACCAAGAATCTGATCCTCAACACTTTTAACTTTCGTTGTCAGATTCTTGATTTTCTCATTGTTAAGGTACGTGACAGTGCTACAAAAAATTGCATTGTTTGGTGCAATTTTTGAAGTCAGCATTTCCATCAATCTTGTTACCTGACGCATTTGTTGACACATTTTGACTGACCAGCCCCTTTGACTCAGTAACAGAATTAGGGTCTACCTCAAGTGCTTTCGCAGCCAGCACCTTGTCAGCCATCTTTCCCAGGTTCTCATCCGTCAACTCCTGCGTAGTATCGATCAAGTCCGTATCAACCTTCTTTACTTTCTCAATCTCTTCTTTTTCTTTCATCTCTTTCTCCTTTTACTCCTTTCTCTCATTCTCTTTCTCTTCTTCAATCATCTTCTCAGTTGGCGTTCCCACCACTTGTGCTGCCAGTATTCATCTTCTTCTTTGTACTCCTTGATGATGGCTTCGATATCTAGCGTTTTGTCATCAATCGCGATGTTGCCATACTTATCAAGGTAGCACTCTCTATCTGGATCCCATCTATTTGCTCTTTTTGCCTCCAGAAATATACAAGAAAGTCTGATAATCTTGTTTTCAGCAATCATCTTCCGGTATTTATACTTCTGATCCTCTGTTCGATTATCTTTCCACGGAATAGGTTCATCGTTACTTGCCATGAATGCGTAACCCACCGCATCTTCTTCCGGTAAAACTTCCTTACTCCAATCATACCCCTCATCATCATAAATCACAGCTAGAGCCCTTGATTTGTCTCTGTTATCCTCAATCTGCTTCAATCTCGGCGGCTCAGATTTATTTTGATGGTAGATTGCCTTCTTGTAATAATCGTCTCGAAACGGATTTTCTGACTCATCAGCATATGCATTCATGCATTCTCTCTTAAAGTGACCCTTCTGCTTACACTTAAAGCATGTCACCTTTGATTTATCGAACCCCAACTTTGTAGACGGACCACCAATTGTTTTTCTCCCGGTAATATCCATGAAATGCTGAGCACGTCGAACAGCACTCGCCATCGCCCAACAAATGTCAATAAGCTCCATTTCTTTGGGGTCTATCTGATCGTAATCTTCTTTCATCAGATTTGTGTTCCCGATCTTACCATCCACCAAACCTTCATATGAATCTAACAAAGATGCCAAAAAGACCATCTGTTGCTTAGCCGACTCCTCATCAAAATTCTGTGCGTTCTTCAGATCTATCGCGGATGTTACAAGAAAACTTCGCATCAGGACGTTTTTCAGAAGACGAAGATCCACCGTGATAACCACTGTGGCTTCTGCTGCTTGGACTGCTTTGACTTTCTTTGCTGGCTGGAGAAACATTCTCAGCTGAAAATGCAGTCTTTGGAGAAGTTGCTTTTGGCATCATGCTTTTTGGATAATAGAGATCCAAATTTTGCTGAGAAGAAGAGTGATTGACTTTGTAAGTTTTCTTCAGTTCCAGCTCGTGACTTTCAAGTCTCTCAATCACCAAATATGGAGTCAATTTTTCAGGAGCAATAGTGTTTTTCAACATAAGCGCATAATATCTCCAATCAACCTCATCTGGTAATGAATCGAACAATTTGTCAACTAGTTCTTCATCAGAAAACTTGATTTCATGTCTTGCTAACTCTAGTTTCAGATGACCGAACCTCTCTATCATTTTACACACCGATTCATTCTTTAGACATCCAAAAAGATCAAATTCTTTTCTAAGAAGCTTTCGTTTGTTCTTTACAATCTCTTTGCTTCCAAGACACTTCTTTTCGAGTTTCTCCCACAGATCTTTAGCATTGGAGTAATCTATCAGCGAAATTATGTCTTCCCGCACCGACTGAAACAATAATGCCACACACTTTTGCTCGGCCACAAAACTATCAATCTCATCAACCGATCTCAATGCTTCACCATTCTTCTTTCCCTCGGCATAACCATTCTTCATACTCTTCCAGCTGGGAAAAGCGAATGCCATCAACCAGTCTTCGAACTTTGTTGCCCACCTGCTGTAATCTTCTATAGCCATCAGCTTAGGAGGTTTGTTAAATGTTCCAAATGCGCTTTCGGACTCCCAAGCTTCCTTCTTTCTTTCGGTGGACTCTTGTTTGCATTGCTTGAAGAGGTGTCATTGTTTCCAGAACTCCCTGTGAAAGCATACATGTCGCTGAAGGGATTCATGAAAATATCATCCATTTTGAGTGTACCTGAAAAATTAACCAACACTTAGAAAAATTTTCGAAACTTTTGAAAATCAGTACACAAAAGCGAATCTATCTGTACAGATGACAGATAAGCGGATCAATAAGGTTCAAATAAGTGAACCTAATAAGCAAATCACAGTTTGAGCGAACCCAATAATATCACAAGAGCGAACCAGAAAATGTATCAAAAAGCGAACCCAAATATGTCCGTTCGAGCGGACCAGAAATTGTCCAAATGAACGGACTGTAAAAGCGAATCTATCACTTTGACAGATGAGCGGACCAGTAAAGTACGTTCGAGCGGACCTGTATGTGTCCGTTCGAGCGAAACTCTCAGTAAATTTGTCTGAAAAGGCGAACCAAACAGGTTATTTCGAGCGAACCAGTTATGAATTACAAGCGAACCACTAGTGAATTTCGAGCGAACCTAGTCGATTTTGTCCGAAAAAGCGAACCTTGGTTTTTCCCTGTTTTAACCATTTTTAGTCCGGATTTTAACCTGATTCTTTCTAGGGTTTGTTATTAGTGTGTTTTACACGTTATATTCCATTTTCAGACAATTTCAACCGTAGGAACCCTTGAAAATCGAAAAAGTATGAGAGAAAGTGAGTAGAAGTAAGAGATTTCTGCAGATATAAGCTGTAGTAGTATGAACTCCTCGTTCTGAGCTCTGATACCACTTGTTGGACCGTTGTTTTGACCCGAAAAGTCAGTCAAGGTAGCTCATCCTCATATACAAAGGCGGAAACAGAGTATACAAGGTTACAACAGCTCATCCTTTCAATTCCACTGCTTTTATTGCTTTCTAATAAGATTTTGACAGAGTTTCGCTCCAGAGAACAATCACGCATCATTGATCCGCTCAAATGAACAACTTATATATAGGCATCAGTGGTTCCCTCATATGGACACCATATGAGCGGACTTCATAAGCGAACCTCCTAAATGCACTATAAGCGAACCTGATTCAGACAGTATGAGCGGACCTATATACTACTTTGACATATAGGCGAACCTACATCTAACAATACATATTTTGACATTTTTGACCCTGTGTTGACCTAACTTGGCCAAAGACTTCATGCAGACGTAGTCAACAGACATTTCATGCATCAACACCTCAGGCGGCCCGCATTAGCGAATCAAGGAAGTTCAGGCATGCCGCGAGCCATCTATTGATACGGTTACTGACATTAAGATTCAGGCGGCCCGCGTGAGCCTAGCCTGAATCTTAATGCGGGCCGCGTGACAGTCCCAGATGTAGAAAACTTGGACAGATTCACTGTTTGAGCCTGTGAACGATCATTGATGCATTAATTGAAGCATGGGCGCCCTCTACATGTCCCCTAGCACTATAGGACACCTGCTGATCATCCATGAACCATTGTAGGATGAGTTGTAATGATCTTGTGCATCATTTTTTACTATAAAAGGCAATGTGATGCACCAATGTTCAACACACCTCAAACCTGCCTTCTGGTTCACTTCTAGAGCTCTAAAGCATTCCTCTAACATCACTAGTCGTGCACCAAGCTTCTGTAAGTATGCCTACCCTTTTGTGGCTTAGTTTTTGCATAGTTTAGCTTAAAAGTCAATCCGTCGTAGTTAACGATTGACTTTGCGATAAATCACAAATGGTCCAGTGGTTTGTCGAATCAAAGGTAGTTATATGTTGGCAATCATGTGGGCTTTAAACCCCTAAAAGGGCACCCTCTGATTTCCATTCTAACTAGTCCAAATGTCGAGTCAAACGTGCTTAGAAAAAGTCAACAGAAATGCTATTTTGCGATTTAATGCATAATCAGTAATGTAGATGGCGTGTAACCTGTTTTGACACTCATAAAACATGATAATAAGTATATTAACTAGTCTAAGCTTGTTTGATCTGACCATTTACTGTTTTGACCCGGTTCGGAGCCGAAAGTCGCAAAACTTTGACTTTTGCATTCACTTCAGTTCTGACCCGTTAAAGTATGTTTTAGATATGCCTTTGGAATCTCTTAGGACCAGGTTACATGATGGTATAACCCTCTGTGACCGGTTCGTTGTTTGTCCGAGTCTTTTACACCTTTCCCTTAAATGCCTAAAAGTTGACCGTAACGCCCTTTTTAATTTAAAAAAAGAATTTCGAACATGTGAAAGGACCATAACCTTGGTTACTGATTTCTAAGCATGTCCTTAAAATTTTACGTCAATCCGAGGTCCAGAATAGGAGTTATGCTAAATAGCGCAAATTACGGAAACTTTAGTAATTAAATAGCGCAATTAGCATAACGCCTATCTAAACCCAGATTTCGACACCAAACCTTTTACACACTGATGTAAAATAATATTTTGGGATTTTTAAAGATTTTTAATTATTTTTAACCTACTCATAACCTGCGGTTATGGCAACGGTTCGGTAAATACCGAATATACCCTTTTCGGGCATAACTTGAGTTCTACAAGGTCTTTTGACCCGATTCCAGTTGCGACTGATTTTAAATAATAAATAAAGTATTTTGGACTTTATAAACTGTTCAGAAAACTCAGATTTCTTGTAGAACTCAGAAACCTCTTTTATAATCTTTAAAAAAGACCGAAATACCCCTACGGGGCATAATATGAACTTAAACTCGTTACAGGCATTACGGAAGGTATCCTACTGATACCACAACCTCTTTAAAGCATATTGACTTAGGAAACCTGTGTAGGACTCCTACGGTTACCCGTTGCGCCTTTTGCGCGCACGGTTCGGCTTATGTAACTAATTTACATAAACTAGCCGAAACGGGTCAAACCATATTGTTTTGACCCCAAAATCCAGAGTGTGATTATTATACCCATATAAAACAAGTCTTCAAACTTGTTGGGTCCAAATCACAGTCCATTCCCGGTTTTCGCCTTTCACGCAATTAAACCGTAACTATCCTTTGAAACTGACCGGTCTAAGCTACGGCTAAATTAAAGACCCGCTAGGATTCTAATAGGTTATTTTAAACCTTCGTTCCGGAATAGGAGACCAGTAAAAGCTATTTGCAATTTATTCGATTAAGGATTTATACTTGCAAAGGTAAATACTTTTAACTTATTTTCCGTTATACGGGCTTGGGTTACGGTATTTAAAATACCGCTTGGTCGGGCAATTGACCCCAACTCATTAGTAGTTGGGTATTATCAATGTGACCCGTTTAAAAATTTGTTTTGTTGGCTTTATGCCTTTGGGGGCTTAATGACCATGTCCCGGATATCCTTGGCAACATTTTACGAAATGGCCACGACCTTGACATCCGGGTGTAGGCGTACACCCGGCATTATGTCCATAATTATAAAAGTATAGCCGTTGGCTTTCCCGCCACGGTTTTATGCTATGTGGTGTGTCTATTAAACTTTAACCCGGCACGACCCGGGCGACCGAACGCATAGTAAACATGTAATTCTTTACAAGATTTAATTATAAATTATCCCAAGTTATAAAGAGTTTGTGCCTTGTGCATTCAAATCAATTTTATTAAACATTTTACAAAAGTGTCGGTTGAATGTATTTACCAGTGTAAACTGACGTATTTTCCCAAAAAGACTAAATGCAGGTACTAAGCGTAATTGGCTGGATATTTCTCCTTAGCATCAATAAAGAGTCTCGCAAGCTTAAGATGCCTACGTCTGTTGAACAATTATCTTTATTTTTATTTGATCCCCTATGGATTTTATTTCAACAATGGTGATACTTTGATATTACATTCAATGTTGAAATATATTTATCTTTATGCTTCCGCTGTGCATTCATATAATTGTGTGGTTTGACTATATTGTTGCCAACTACGTCACGATAATCCCCCACCGGGCCCACCGGTGAGACACGTGGAAAGCGGGGTGTGACAAATTTGGATCGGATGTCGAGAAGAATCTTTGTTCATTGGCGTAATTATGCAAAGAGCTTAAATATCAAAATTAGATTCTTAAATTTACACCATTGATTGGATTTCTGATAAATGAAAACTACAACGCCGACAATGATCCAAATTGGCAATTAATTATTGAAGTGTAAGACCCTATTCACGCTTTGACCCAAAACGATGCAGCGGAAAATGAACCGTAAAATTTCTTTCTTTTAACTACTCTAACATACATAAATACTGCTTAGGTCAACCCTTCTAACATAAATACATCATTTATCATTTATTTAATGTAGCTATGATAACTAATGATTACAAACAACGTGACCACTTTCCCGTACAATCCATGAACTTCAACTTGATCCTCGTTCACATGTCCATCATGAATATTAGATTAACCTGCAGTCACCATATATAACCAACACGTTAGTACATGGTAACATCATATATAATTTAATACATATACTTAAAAGGCTATGTCACATTCTAACTATGTAAGGTATTCCATTGAAACATCCTCTCAATTCTATTTACTCGAGTCCGACATCAATTCCTCGAGAGTCCGGCGTTCCCATACCTGCACTCCATTTATTTCATTCTTATAAGTAACATGGTTAGGAGTACATAATCCCAAACATATTGAAAACCCACATCCTTACATATACGTATACTAGTGATCTACAATCATTAGATTACAACATGTGTATACACTTTCATATATCTAAGTACATTCATACGTATCCCATTCATATGTATGTACATACGAGTTCGCACTACTTACACACGCTACAGATCCATATCTACATACATACATACATACATAAAAGTCACATTCGCTTATTTGTAAGTTGAGTCTCATCTACCCTCATATAAACACAAATCAATGCAATTATAAACAAACATAACTGACTAACTTCCAACAAACATGATGAACATTCCATTAACACGATGAACATTCAGCAACATAACGAACATTTTATTAACACGATGAACATTCAGCAGCATAATGAACATTCCATTAACACGATGGACATTCAGCAACATAATGAACATTCCATTAATACAATGAACATTCAGCAACATAATGAACATTCTATTAACACGATGAACATTCAGCAACATATGAGCATTCCATTAACACAATGAACATTCAACAACTTTTTTTATGAACATTCCTTAACACGATGAACATTTAGCAACATAATGAACATTCCATTAATACAATGAACATTCCGCAACATAATGAACATTCATTAACACGATGGACATTCAACAACATAATGAACATTCAGCAACATAATGAACATTCCATCAATACAATGAACATTCAGCAACATAATCAACATTCTATTAACACGATGAACATTCAGCAACATAATGAACATTCCTTAACACGATGAACATTCAGCAACATAATGAACATTCCATTAATACAATGAACATTCAGCAACATAATGAAATTCTATTGACACGATGAACATTCAACAACATAATGAACATTCCATTAACACGATGAACATTCAGCAACATAATGAACATTCCATTAACACGATGAACATTCAGCAACATAATGAACATTCCTTAACACGATGAACATTCAGCAACATAATGAACATTCCATTAATACCATGAACATTCAGCAACATAATGAACATTCCATTAACACGATAAACATTCAGCAACATAATGAACATTCCATTAATACAATGAACATTCAGCAACATAATGAACATTCATTAACACGATGGACATTCGGCAACATAATGAACATTCAGCAACATAATGAACATTCATTAACACGATGGACATTCATCTTAATTTACATTAAGGATAGACGAAGTTCATATGAACTTACCTTGGTACTTATCCTTACCCATAAATTCTTACATGGTTCCCTATATACAACATACCAAACTTCATTTATAAATAAGAAGTGATTCCAGAAATCACTTACCTTAAGTGTCCGTATTCGCATCCGTTTCCTCGCCTCCATTTGACCCGTTAGCCTTCCATGCTTCCATCCATCTTGACATGATCCCTATACTTTCATGTCATCGCATTCACATTCTTGTTATCATACATGATTGTACATATAAACGATCATATCAAATTCATGTTTCACATTTGACTTTCATAAGTCAATTCCAACAAGCATAAGGCATATTTCCACAAGTCAATCTTTTCAAACTCATATAATTCATCACGTCATCACATATAACACATATGGATATAACACGCATCATATGACTTTCTATAATATTACAATTGTGACAAAAAGTCTAACATCGCTACTTATGCACAGTTGACTTTCAGAAAGTCAACGATTTATCATATGAACTTTCGACTTAAGCTCATACATCTATGTCATTATAGTAGACTATACTAATGACACTCTATGCATTTCATACTCACGATGCAATAAGCATACAACCACATGATCATCTAGTTATATGCACACACTAAACATATTCAATTCCGTTCATTCTAGTAACATAATTGTACAACTAACACCATGACCTATGCTTAAAAACCCGACATCATTCTAACATCATCCTGTTCTAATGATCTCATATGATTCACATTTAGAGTACTTTTACTCATCAATTTTGATTAAGCAATTATTTAAACATGTAGTAAACATCATACCAATTCAACATAGAGTACAATATTCTAATGCATACTTTTACCAAATAACATGGCCAACCAAATCCTACATGAATTCCATCTAAAAATAGATTTCTCATGTTTATTTATCATTAAATACATCATATCCCCATATTATACAATTTCATCCATTACTTGCATACCATTTCATCTATTAATCTCACCTAGGCATTTCATCAAACACTTGGTGTGCATACCACAATTTATGCACAATGTACAAGTGTTTCATGCTTTACTTCCTAATTCATGCTTTCATTTATCAATTAACACAAAACATCAACAAATTCATATCACATTCAATCTACCTAACAAGAACGCATCACATGCAACATAGCACAACAAGATTTGAACAAGGATTGGACACGGGTGACACACCCATGTCGCCATCTTCACCACAAGAAGTGGGTTTCACCTCCAAACATCAAATTACCCAAACCATGCATAATCCATATTCTATATGATGATTCTAACACATACGCATACTAAATTTCATACGAATTCGTGATTTACAACATAACCCACTTCATACATAATCACCAACCTAGGTTTTAAGACATACCTTAGATCCCCTTGTGAAGGTGATCATTAATCCATGCTCGGTTATGAATTTAAGCTTCATCTTGCCTTTCAATTTGATGAAATGGATGGAAATTAGGGTTTTGAGCTCATGGAGCTCCTGCTCGATCTAGAACACACACGAAGTGTGTGTTTGTGTGTGTTAAACTTTCATAAATAAAACCCATGTTTCCATCTTAACGGTTTTGGTCCCTCAAATTTCGTTTTGATTACATATGGGACTAAAACTCACCATCTTGTTACTTATATACATGACACCACTAGGCTAATTTATTCCTAGTTATTTTTGTTTATGGGTTCACTTTTACTACTAACGGTACTTTACCCATTCCTTTATCTTAACCGGGTTCTAAATTACCAAACCCGTTTTTGGGGTGTTACATGAAGGAGTGAATGTGAATTAAGAACAACCTAATGATGATGATGATGATGAACAAGGTAATCAGGAAGAACCAGTAGCAGTTTAGCAACCTGTTGTAGTTCAACAACTTGTGGGAGTTCAACAACCACATATTGTTCAAGATCGAATTATTGAAGCACAAGTGCAACATGATTTTATACCTGAAGTTCTAGATCCTGGTATACAAGTTCAAAACCCTCAAGTTGAACAATCTAAACAAAATGTTCAAAATGTAGTTGATAATATAATTAAACAGGTGGATAATGCATTACAAAGTGGAGACGTCAAGTTAGAATATGTGAATGTTGGTGATAAAAGTGTTTAGTTTGATGAAGAAGGGTTGCCTTCTGATGGTGATGATGATGATGATGATGATGATGAGGTGTTGTTATATGATGTTGAGTATAGAGCGGTGTTTAAGCAAGAAAAGTATGGTTAGAAAAAAGAAGAAGAGAGCACTTGAAGCTAGCAAAGCATAAAACGAAACTTTTATCACTCACTCCCTCTTCCGTGTTGGTTGCTAAGTTCAAGTTTATGGATGCTGAGTGTGACATCCTGGAAGATTTCACTCAGATTTAGGGACACGACTCAACTTACTCAATTTTCGGGACAAAAATTCCTTTAACATGGAGATAATGTGACATCGAACACTTTCAGGTTAATGACGTTAACTTATTTAATTGAACCTCAGGTTATTTTGGAATGCTCTCACACCTGCAAACTAACACACATGACATGTAGGTCATTTATCAGTTAAATGCATAGGTGTCTCACGAGCTCACGAACACTTAAATTTCATATACGAACGAGAAGGGCGCATGTTATCATCTTGTGAAAGTTAAATCGTTAACTTTCTACCCAAGTTTCAAAGTTTTAAAACATCAAGGACCAAGGTGGAAATAGAAAATAAAAAATAATAATAAAACATTCTTTTAAAAATCCCAAACCCTAACTTGCCCCCACCCTTCTCAGCTTTTTCTCCTTCTCGTTGGCTCTTTCTGTCTCTCCGGTAAAAGCCTCATCTTATATATGTGTATTGTTATATGCATGTGTTACTATCTATGTGTGTATTGTTATATGAAGGAGTAGTGATATATGTGTATACATGTGCATGAGTAGGGGTATAGATATTCGTATAGAGATGGATGTATGGGGATCATATGTATAAAACTATGTATATAAACCATGTATATATATATATGTGTATGAATCGTGTATATGTATGGATGGTTGCATTTAAGGCGTATGTAGGTGTGTTAGTATGTGAAGCGTATGTATGGATGTTTATGTGTAAACCATATATATATGTGTGATGGTATGTGAACCGTATATAAGTGTATGCATGTGAACCATCCATGTGGGTATGTGTGTGAATTGTATGTATACATGTGATGTATTGCAAAATACATCTCTTATTCGTGTAAAGTTTGTACATTTTTTCGTATTCGTTAGTTTAATTTTATTTAGAATTTCGTTACATTGATCGAATCTTGTGTTTCTAGGTCTTCAGTACTAAAAATGTCGAAAAAACGAAGTGTTATAGGCTGGGAAACGAGTTGAAAAGAGTTAGAATAATTTTTAGAGATTTTTGGGATGCTGAAGCTGAGAAAAGAACGATTCCTTCTGTGAAAATTGAGAGTTCGCGTCGCACCATGGCTATACATCATCACTGTGGCGCAACGCCACCATTAAAATAATAATTACCAGCATTTTGAGGCGTCGCGCCACGCGACGCTGAAGGCATATACCCGTCGCGCGATGCGACGGGGTACCTGGACGGCTTTTCTTCGTTATCATTTAGGGTTTTGTATAAAAAGTCATTTAATTATTCATAAACCACAAGTTACAAACTCAAGAAACCCTAGGCGAATTTTAGAGCAAATTTTACGTATTTCGAAGTGTTTTGGCATACAAGAATCATCCTGCTTGAAGCTTGGAGCATAGGAAAGAAGATTGTTCGGGTCTTATCTCCCGGTTTTCATTTTTTTCTTGTTTTCAATACTCTTCATGATGAATTCTTGTTTTGAACTTTGTGTTTAGATTTTAGACATAATGTTTTCTGGCTAAAACCTTTGTTACTACCTAGGTTAGATGATAGTTTAATGAAGTTTGGATTTTTAACGGTTTTCTATTGTTTGGTTATGCATTGATCTTTGAAAGTAAAGAATTTTAGAACCTCTAATTTGGTGCACAAGCGTATTTAGATTTGATTGTTGATTATTTGTTGTTTCACATAAATTTTGGTGGATGTCTTTCACATAGTGAATTTGTGTTGATTGTTCGTATCTTTGCGTGTTCGGGTGATCTTTGGGTAAATTGGCTGATAGCCTTAGAAACGGTAATTAAAATACAATTAGAATCTGCTTAACTTGTCGCTGAGAGGCTCGAGTTTGTTAGTAGATATCGGTACGATATGTAGCTAAGATAGGTTTTGAGAGAAGTCGGTCTTAGTTCCCTAATCGCATCTGTGTCTATTAAACCAAGTTAGAATCTAGGATTGCCTTAGACTTTCGTGCTGAGAGGTAGATTGTCGTATTAGGGCACTTTTAGAGACGTTAGAGGACTGAGAGGAAGTCTAACAACCGGTGTTCATAACAGTCTTGTAGGGTCTCCTAGGTTTCTTCCTGAGAAGGGTCGGGAGGTCTTAGCAGAGATACCTTAGGGTTTAGTATTTTATGATCCCGATTCCATACCACAATAGTACCGTTAGAAATCCATTCCTAGTTAAACTGGATTCAAGCCTAGGTAGTCGTTAATCTCTATTGAATTAAACCTTAAGTTCTTGTTCGTGTCGTAGTCTAGTTTTATTTTAATTCCAATTCTAGGATTTTAGTAAACCCCCCCCCCTAAAAAAGCACAAAAAAAAAAACCCAGTTAAGTTAGTGTCAGTGTCTGCCTAAATAAAGTCTTTAATGTGATTAATTAGAGTCCTTGTGGGTTCGACATCCGGACTTGCTTTTCTTTACTAGAGTCGACCGGTTCACTTGCCGGTGAGTAGTTTAGTTGAGTTAGAGAGTCTAGGTGTGTTAGTATGTGAAGCGTATGTATGGATGTTTATGTGTAAACCATATATATATGTGTGATGGTATGTGAACCGTATATAAGTATATGCATGTGAACCGTCCATGTGGGTATGTGTGTGAATTGTATGTATACATGCATAATCGAGGTTGGTAGCACCGTATGTATGTATAACTGCATGGATGTATAACCGTATGTACATAGATATAGTCGTATATAAGGAGATGACATTGTATGTATTGTTCTGATAAGTGTGAGAATGATTATGATCCTTGTATGTGTATGTATACAAATCCATGTTTACGTAGTATTGAACGTTTGTTACTTGGTGTCCTACAATTTATATGTATGAAATCTTCGCCCGTGTACACTAGATGATTGATAAACTTGCATGATCATGAATTACGTGCAATGAGAACTTGAATATAGTTAATTTCACACGAGACAGTTATGAGGATGCATTATTTAAATATGGCAAATCTATGAATAAATGTATGTTATAAAAGTGAGTACGTGAAACCGCACTATGATCTCCTAGTAAGATAACTAACAATAAAATGGTAAACATATCAGGACGTGTGTAGGTCCCCTTGATGTTATGGATCTTCACAGAATCGTCTTTCCAATCAAGAGTGCGGAATCCTCTTGATCAGAATTAGCAGAAAACGTGTAGAAACAGAAAACAGTAAATCACTTTCAAACCGGTCTTTATTGATTATCAATCTTGACGAATTACAATCAATCAAGACCACAAATTCGTCCAAGCCCTAGCTCTCACGAATTCTCTCTCTCACAAACTGTTTTGGCTGATTAACCTTAACCCTAATGTCTAACCTTGTTTATATAACACAAGGTTTACAACTGGGCTAGGTTAAAGACTCCTGGGCTGCGAATTGGACAGGCCCAATTCGCCCCCCATCACCCAATCCTTTGGGTTTAGTTAGCCCAAACATTACAACTAACTATTACAAAGCTAAACCCGCTAACCGTTTATCGTTTAACTAATTACAAGATATCCAAAGACCAAATCTAAGCTATTGTCACAAATATGCACCAACAAACTCCCCCTTGACAATAGCTTCATAAAAACTTTGTCTTGTGTCAAAACTTTGTCTTTAGTCTTCTTGCAATCTTCAAGTAGTCTTGCACTGTCTTTGGTCTTTGGATAGCTTCAGCATCAAATAGCTTCTGTCAGCAACAGACTCCCCCTAAGCTGATGCATCCAATCACCAAATCTTCAAAACGTTAGCGTTTGAGTAAACTCCAGTTCAGCATTTGCAAAGCAATCTTCAAACTCTTCAATCTTGTCTGCAATATAGAAAGGAGGTTCTACCATGCATCCAATCAAACTCTCATCTTCTCAGCAACTTCTCAGCAACAAACTGCTTCAATCTGTATACTATAAAACAAACATCTCGAGAAACCATAAGAATTTTTCAACATAAGTTAAATAAATTATTATTTTTCAAGAGATAGTTAAACTGTATCACAGATTAAGCATTTTCAACTTCATCACCAACACGCAAAACTTTTTGTTCAACACACAAGAACCTGCCTGATTGAAAATTTTGAACTCACTTTCTAACACCGTCTCCCCCTATCAGTAACAATTCCTCCAAGAATAACAGTTTTCCGTACGTTAAGAATTTTAACAGAAAAAGACACTATTTTTGTATTTTTGTATTTTCTGAAAGCAAGTAAATAACAAAAACAATAAACACTCTATTTTTGTGAGAATCACTGGTAAGAAGATCATATCAGCACAATCAAACTGTTTCACACAATTAGATAATTCTGTATTTAATTTTTAGTGAAAAGCAGTTCAAGACGATTACCAGTATGTTTGTCCACTTAAACAAAATGCATGAACATTTCAAGTACCATTACCGTATGATATGTTAAGGTAATTTTATTTTTTGAAATACTAGTGTGTCCCACTTCAGGATATACCCCCGCGATCAAGGTATGCACAAAGATTCATCGTAGTAGGTGAGTATACTGATGTCATCCTTTAAGATATCCTGTCTGTGTCTAGTTCTGCATTTAACCTGTTTTATCATGTTTTGATTTCGTAACCATGAACACCCAATTAAATACAAATCAAATCCTGGAAATATAAACAGCACACTCTATCATGCAAGTATCTTCCCTACCACATATCTCACAAGTCCAATCCCGATTTCTGAAATCTTAACTGGGAATAGGTTGAGAAGAGAACAGAATAGATCTTTAGAAGAGATGGTATAATATACAAATCAAATGAGATTTTCTCAGTTTGATATAGGTTTCTTGGGTTTCTTTTGGGCACTTGAGGGCCTCTTTCGGGTGTATTAGATCTATAGCGCGACAACGAACAGCTAGGTCAGCATGTATCTGGATGCAGCAGAAGCTGTCGTTGCCTAGCACCTCCAGGTCAGCATATATCTGGATGCAGCAGAGGAGGTACACGACTTTTGTCAGAGAAGATTTCAGAATCAGATCAAAATTGTGTGTATCGGGAAATATACAGACATTCAAATAGAAATGAGCTAATTCCAAGTGACTATCTTTCCTGGGGTCATGTACAATTTTAGATCTAACAGACAGACAGCCAAGATATCCCTAGATAAAACAACAGTATAAAGACCCAAAACTTCAGATTTTGGCAATCTATCAACGCAAGAATTAAGGTCATTAAACCATAACCACTAATGTGTTCCCCACTCATATTCAGTTCATTTAATATCACATTGGTAAGTTGATTATTTCATGCTTTTTGCCTACTGGTACATCATATGATGAAGCTGCTATTATACTTAAGCAATTTATGGTTCAACTTCAGTGTGACAGTCTAACTTGCCGATGTACTATCATTTCTTCTTTTTCACACAGTGAAATCTCATTTTTGATTTTCTATTTATTTATATGTTTTTGATTTTTCTTTTTTTTTTTTGTGTGTTTTTGATTTTTTTAAGAAAAGCAGTAAACTATTTACAAAAATTCTTATGAAAAACCAGTTATTCAGGATTCCTCATCCCGTTGAGTTCGACTAAATGTTCAAAGCGAGCCCTGTCAAATGCTTTAGTATAAAGATCTGCCAGGTTATCCTCTGTGTCGACTCGATGTAATTCAATTAGTCTCTTTTCAGCACAATCCCGTATAAAATGATGACGTATGTCAATATGTTTTGTGCGACTGTGGTTCACGGGATTATTAGTTATTGAAATAGTGGCATTATTGTCTATCATAATAGGAGTACGAGTGAAATCCAAACCGTAATCGCGCATTTGCTGTTGTATCCAAAGAACCTGAGAACAGCAGCTTCCAGCAGCAATATATTCAGCTTCACACGTAGAGGTAGACACACAGGATTGCTTCTTGCATTGCCAAGACACGATCCTGCCTCCTAAGAACTGACAACCACCTGTTGTAGACTTTCTGTTCGACTTGCATCCTCCAAAGTCTGAGTCAGTGTAAGCAACAAACATCAAATCACTATCAGCTGGATACCACAACCCAAGTTTAGGTTTCCCCTTCAAGTAACGAAGAATCCGCTTCACTGCTTTCATGTGTGACTCTTTAGGATTCGCCTGATATCTGGCACACAAGCATACGGCAAACATGATGTCAGGTCTTGAAGCAGTCAAGTACATTAGAGAACCAATCATTGCCCTGTATTGAGTAGGATCAACGTCTTCAGTACTTTCATGATCTGGGCCAAGATTGTGATTTTCACATATGGGTGTGTTGGGAGTAGTGCAATCATTCATTTTGAACCGACTCAAAATGTCATACACATACTTTGTTTGATGAATAAACATCCCATCCGCCTTCTGTTCAACGTGTAATCCCAGAAAGTAAGACAGCTCACCCATAGCACTCATTTCGAACTTGCTCTTCATCACCTGCTCGAACTCTTTACACATGCTTTCATCAGATGACCCAAAGATGATGTCATCCACGTACACCTGTACCAGCAGAAAATCTTCCTTCTTCCTCTTGATGAATAGTGTACTGTCAATCTGACCTCTTTCAAAACCATTCTTGATCAGATGTGTAGACAGTGTCTCGTACCACGCCCTGGGAGCTTGATGTAACCCATACAAAGCCTTATCAAGTTTGTACACTCGATCTGGATAATCTGGATCAACGAACCCATCTGGTTGTGAGACATACACCACTTCTTGGACTTTCCCGTAAAGAAACGCACTCTTCACGTCTAGTTGGTAAACTTTGAAGCCCTTGAAGGAAGCAAAAGCCAGAAACAAACGAATTGCCTCCAACCTTGCCACTGGTGCAAACACTTCATTGTAATCAATTCCTTCTTGCTGATTGAAACCTTTGACCACCAATCGAGCCTTGTTTCGCGTGACTATACCTCTTTCATCCTTCTTGCACCTAAACACCCATTTAGTGCCAATTTCTCTTTCACCTTTAGGAAGATCAACCAACTCCCAAACATTCAACTTTGCAAACTGGGCCAATTCCTCTTGCATAGCTTCAACCCATGAATTGTCTTTAAGAGCCATATGAATGTTCTTCGGCTCCTCTTGGGAAATAAAGCAACTATACAAGCATTCGTTCACTATCCCAGTCTTCTCAATCGAAACAAATAACCCTGTATTCGCTGCTATGCTTCTTCTTGTTTGAACACCTGCAGTAGGATCTCCAAGTATCATGTCAACTGGATGATCTCTATTTGCTCGTGTAGTAGCAACAGCATCGACTTCCAAATTGTCACCCAGGTTTGAGCCAACCTCCCCCTGAATATTCTGATTTGCAAACGGATTAATGAAATCCTCCCCCTGATTGGGTTCGGGTTCATCGTCACTTGAATCAGTACCAGCAGCATCTTGGGAAGGTTCCGGAGCATCTGTCATATCAACATTCGATCTAGGCATGAACTCGCCTTCATCATCACCAATCACTGTTTGAATCAGCTGAGACTCATCTGCATTGGAAAACTCAGGAATATTAATGATTTAAAAACACTTTCATAATCATATAATATAGCTGGTCCACTCGTTGACTGTTGAGGTTTGTAAGAAGTAATTTCAACATTAAACACAACCTCAATTTTACCAGTTTTTAGATTGAAAACCCTTTTATTCGGTGCGCCAGGTACATAACCTAGAAAGTAGCCCTCGTCAGCCACCTCACCGAATTTTTGTTTATCTTTATTTCGCACAATGGTGCAGGGTAATCCAAATGGTTCAAAGCCTTCTAAGTTTGGTTTCTTGTTAAACATTAATTCATGACAAGTTTTGTTAAAACGTTTAACAGTCAAAACTTTGTTTAGGACGTAGCAAGCTGTATTCACAGCTTCTCCCCAGAAAAGAACTGGTAGCTTAGAATCTGAAAGCATCGTCCTAGCGGCTTCAATCAACGTCCTGTTTTTCCTCTCAGCAACTCCATTCTGTTGAGGCGTATAAGGAGCAGAATATTGATGTTCAATTCCCTTGCGAAGATAATAGAGATCCAGAATACGATTCTTGAACTCCGTGCCATTATCACTCCTTATCCTCTTGATCTTTGCATCATGGACGTTTTCCAATTTTGTAAAAAGATCTATCAACATCTCTGCTGTCTCATCTTTTGTACCTAAAAAGAAAACCCATGAATAACGTGAGTAATCATCAGTGACAACTAAACAGTAGTACTTTCCACCTATGTTCCTCACGTTCACTGGACCGAATAAATCCATGTGAAGTAATTCGTAAGGGGCATCTATGGAATTTACTGTTTTTGATTTATGAGGTTTCTTGTGTTGTTTTCCCTTTTGACATGGAAGACATTTGTCTTCCACTTGAAACCTCCGTAATGGAACCCCTTTCACTAGCTCATTTTTAACAAGATAGTTCATTTTGCGATAGTGAATATGGGCCATGCGTCTGTGCCACAACATCGATTCAGCTTCAGATGCTTTTGATAGTAAACACGCCACCACTGCAGTTGGATCCTTAGCACCCATGTCCATGACATAAGTGTCATTTCTCCTTGGCGCTCGCATCACTATCCAATCGTCCGGTATCTCCAAACCTGGTTTCAACACTAATGCTTCAGTCTTGGTAAAATGGACCGAGTGACCCTTGTCGCAGACTTGTGACACGCTCATCAGATTGTGTTTAAGCTGCTCCACATAGTTCACTTTGTCCAGTGTGATCTTCCCATTGGTCACCTTTCCTCGTCCTGTAATTCTACCACCTTTAGCACCCGCAAAATTCACCTGTCCTCCATCATAATCTTCAAATTCAGTCAACAATCTCGCATCCCCCGTCATGTGCCTGGAGCAGCCACTATCAACATACCACAAGTTGATAATCCTCCTTAGCAGCTCCTGCACACACCAACCAAAAAATTAGTTAGATTGGGGGACCCAAGCCTTAATGGTCTTGGGTCGTCCAAGTTCACCAACCACCGGAACATCCATCCAATATCCATTACTCCTAATTGGAGTCTTGGATCTTAGACCTGTTGGAATTTGATTTTGATTTCCACTAGGTCTTTGGTCTTGAGGGTTCCTATGTGTGTTTGGACTATTTGACCTTTGAAAATTTTGATTATGATTCCAAGAAGCATTATTATTATAATTTCTAAAGCCATTGTTATAAAAATTTCGACCACCATTATTTTGGTATCGATTTTGATATTGACCTTGACTTCTGAAATTATTTGTATTTTGGTTGTTCATTCTTGGTGAACTGCTTCTAGGTCTCTCAAATCTGCCTGGTGGAGATCTAGGCTGAAATCTAGGTTGATTTCTTTGAAAACGAGGAACTTGTGGAGTTCCTTTTTCAGCCTTATCCACACCAACAGCAACTGTCTCTGGTTGCTTAGGAGCAGATTTCTTTGGAGAGTTGGACTCTCTCTCCTGCTTATCACCACTTTTCTCTGGTGACTTCTCTCTCTTCCTCTCATCCACCTGTGCTTCATTCTTTTTGTTAGGACAGCAGCTGGCTACATGTCCTTTGGTGTGACATTTGAAGCATGACATCCTTTTCGAAGACTTCTTATCTGAAGCCTTTGAACTAGATTCAGGCTTTGATGATGATGCTTTAGAAGAATCTGGTTCAGTTTGCTTAATTTCAGAATTTTCTTTGTTTTTATTTTTAGCAAACTCTACGTTCGATTCATTTTCAATAACAACTGTCTCATTTTTCATGTCACTTCCTTGAACAAAATTTATCTTTTTAGCAAAAGTCGAATTTTTATTCTTAGGTTGTGAAGTGTTCTTTTTCAAAACTGGTTTGCTGTTATTATCCTTCTTAGCATCACCTCTCTCAGACTCATCACCTCGACTTGCTGTGGAACTACTTGGTGCTGTTGACATAAACTTTGTTAGCTCATCTTCATCAGGTAGGAATGAATAATCATGACTAAGAGGAGGTGGGACTTCGTTATAGCCTTGGAATCCCACACTAGTCTTGTCATTACTCTTCTTTAACCCACCCATCATATGTTTCATAACAAAAGTAGAATCCCTGAATTAACCCAATTTCTTTTCAAGTTCAACAATTCTGAGTTGAGCATCTGACAACTCTTTGTTTTTATCAGAAATCTCTTTTGTTTTTTCAGCCATCATGTCATGAGCTAAGTCTATGACTTGAAGTTTTTCATTTAATTTGCATGTTACGACTTCAATGTCACTTTCATAACCTTTTATTTTCTTCAAGTATGACGTTTCATTTCTTTTAGCAAAAAGGTTTGATTCTTTAATGTTAGACATTTCGCTTACCAAACTTTTGTTTTGTGCAGACAACCTGTCAACCTCACCTTGTAGTTCACGACATTTTAAACACACAGAATTAGATTTTACCTCTCCTGTTTGTTTGTCAAGGTTGGCCATTAGAGCTGCAAGCTGAGCTTCCAATTGTTTATACTTGGCATCCTTTTCCTCAGCTTCTCTTTCATATTCAGACTTTTGTTGTTCATCTTCAGCACCTGTTGTCTGATCAACCTTCTTTTCTTCAGCTCTATTCTCTACCTTCACCTCAGCATCCACTTTCACTTCAGCATCATCTACTTTAGCTTCACCATCATCGACTGGAGTAATCTCTGCCATGAATGCTTGAGTGACATTCCCATCATTTTCTAAGTGAATGCTCCAATCATATGAACCCTCTCTTGCAGTAGAGATCAACGCCTTTGAGCTAGAGTTGCTTGATGCATTCCTGTTGTTTGAACTCTGACTCGAATTTTCTTGCTTTTGTTTCTGACACTCCCTAGCAAAATGCCCATAACTTTGACAGTTAAAGCACCTCACTTTGGCCTTGTCGAAACCAACAGACCTCCCAACAAACTTCCTTCCAGTTCTATTCATAAACCTCTTCACACGCCTAGAAATCATGGCCATTTGCCATTGCAAATCCATCTCTTCAAGATCATCAGGGTCAATCTGATCATAGTCTTCATCTAAAGTAGCAGGATCAGAAATCTTTCCCTGAATATAGTTTTCATAGGAAGCAACAAACGAAGCGAGTAGAGCCAGATGCTCTTCAGCAGACTTCACACTCATTGGCATTGACTTAGCACTAGTACTCTGCTTAGAAGCTGACGATTTCTTTACTCCTGATGATCCTCCTAAAGCAGCAACAAAACACACATCACCATCCTGATTCACC
Source organism: Helianthus annuus (assembly GCF_002127325.2). Taxonomy (NCBI): domain Eukaryota; kingdom Viridiplantae; phylum Streptophyta; class Magnoliopsida; order Asterales; family Asteraceae; genus Helianthus; species Helianthus annuus. The sequence continues at coordinate 63,110,462 of NC_035440.2, read as the reverse complement.
ATAACCTGCTCATTCTCACATGATAAAAACGCAGTAGCAGAGTCGCTAGAAGCGTTGTGAGATGAAGAAGATGTAAGCCTATTGTACACTGCCGGATCTTGAACCTGATCATATCCAGTATCTTTCTTCTTCATGCTGAGCTCATAAGCTCTCAACTTTCCTACAACCTCTTCAAGCTCTTTTGTTTCATAATCTGCTTCACCCTTGATCATTAAAGTGTAAATATCCCACTTAGTAGGCAAAGCATCTAGCAGCTTGTCATTCTTCTCTACGTCAGAATAGCAATCGATCTCATAATTGTCCATTTCTGACATCAGATGGTAGTAACGAGTGATGATGTCTTCAAGTGACTCATGCTTCATGTACTTGAAAACAGCAAACTGCTTCTTCAGTAGATCAATCTTGTTCTTCTTGACATCAGCATTACCAGCGTATCTTTTCTCCAAAGCATCCCACATATCCTTTGAGTTAGTGTACTTTTTGAAGGTATGTTTGATGCTATCAGGTAACGACATTTTGATTGCAGCCAAGGCTCTCTTTTCAGCCTCGTACATCTTTTTATCATTATCTTGCATGTTCACATATTCTGTTCGTCGTGGTCTGCCCTCAAAGTCGTGTGTAGGATTCACGTACCCATCTTCGATGCATATCCACATGCGCGTATCCTGATATTCAATGAAGGACTGAAAACGATCCTTCCATGTTAGATAATTTTCCACCTTTATCATCTTAGGTGGTTTGTTGGTAGTACCAACCTCATGCTCCATCTTCAACAGCTCGTTCAAAGTAGACATGTTTGACATTTTAACGTTAACAGACTGAGAAAACCGCACAAATTTTCCGGAAAACAGTGATTACTAAATTACACCGTTAGAGTCGTCTCGAAAAGACGAATCCAATGATATATAATGATATATAATTTTTTTTTTGTCCTAAAAATCACACGAGTTCAACGGTGCAAACGGTTCTGTCAAACGAGCTACGGATCAATTTCTATTTGCAAAACACTGAAATTTTCCGAAGCTTACCAACTGAAATTCCACCACTTAAATCCTTTCTTAATTTCGCTGGATATGCTTAATTTCGCTGGTTATTTCGCTGAAATGTCAGTAATTTCGCTGGTCATTATGCTGTCAGGTCAATTTCGCTCAACAGTTCAATTTCGCTCAACAGTTCAATTTTGCTGTTCAATTTCGTCTGTTAAATTCGCCTGGAAACCAGTTCGCTGTTACGACGACCAGTACAGTCGCCAAAAACCGTAATAATTTCGCTGTGGAAAATTATACGGTTACCAAAGTCGCCTTTGGATTTAAATTCGCTGGTCACCAAGTAATTAAATCACAAAATCGCTGGTAAATATGCTGGATCAGTTAATTTCGCAGATCTGCAAATTTGGAAGGTTAATCTTTTCGAAATTCTGATTATTCTCCAACACAATTCTGCAAAATCAAACAAGCAAATCAGTCAACTTTTGATGAAAATTTTGATGAAATTAATGAAGAACACGAAGAACAGTCTTCGAATCTTCAAGAAATTCAGCCAAAATTCTTCAAAACTATCAACCAAAAAACAATCCTGCAAACCCTAAAACCTGCAAAACAGCAATCAAACAAACCAGAATATCAAAACAGCCAACAAAAATCAAAAATCAGAATCAAAACACACCAAAATTTCGAAAATTTTAAAAACCCTAATTATCAGGTTTCAAAAATTTCGAAATTTTACTCCCTGTTTCTACAGCAAACAATTCTGAACCGAGCAATCAAGAGCCTAATGCTCTGATACCAATTGTAGGTCCCCTTGATGTTATGGATCTTCACAGAATCGTCTTTCCAATCAAGAGTGCGGAATCCTCTTGATCAGAATTAGCAGAAAACGTGTAGAAACAGAAAACAGTAAATCACTTTCAAACCGGTCTTTATTGATTATCAATCTTGACGAATTACAATCAATCAAGACCACAAATTCGTCCAAGCCCTAGCTCTCACGAATTCTCTCTCTCACAAACTGTTTTGGCTGATTAACCTTAACCCTAATGTCTAACCTTGTTTATATAACACAAGGTTTACAACTGGGCTAGGTTAAAGACTCCTGGGCTGCGAATTGGACAGGCCCAATTCGCCCCCCATCACCCAATCCTTTGGGTTTAGTTAGCCCAAACATTACAACTAACTATTACAAAGCTAAACCCGCTAACCGTTTATCGTTTAACTAATTACAAGATATCCAAAGACCAAATCTAAGCTGTTGTCACAAATATGCACCAACAACGTGGTTGACCTATAACTTGTATAGTTACTTAACTGTTGCTGAGCACCCTAAGGTGAGTTCACGGCTCCTATACTCTTTTAAATTATTTTAACACAAGGGGAGAAAGAATGCACCAGATTATGGTAAAGTAATTTATCAATATTTAGGGTTTTGTTATATCAGTTATCGTCATGAAAGTGCCACATATCACAAGTTAAGTCCTTGTATCTCGGATCGTTAATATTAGATTGCGAGGGAATGTTTTTGTGGTACTACTGGATTTGACAAGCCCCATCTGTGTTAGTCGCGCTAACCCAACCGGTTAACGTCGAATGGGTCTAAAATTGGCCTAACACTCCACCATTGTTAGTGATAGACATGGTAACAAGGCAAACAACGCATAACACAGTTAGCTTCGGTTATGAACAGCTAGTGACATGACGCCTAGGTTAGCTACCTATAGATATAACATTGTTGCTATTAACTGAAACACATAAACTATTTATCATATAATAAAACCCGTGAACTCACCTTCCATTGTGTTGACATTTTTTCTTGCATGTCTTTCTCAGGTCGCTAAGGTATCACATACTTCTAGGATACATTGCATGGAGTGTCAAAAATATTTTATTATTTTGCATGGCTTAACCTTTTGAACTATTTTTTATTTATTTCGGGTGTGTGTTTTACGCACTGGTTACTTTACATTTTGCTTTACGCTTTCACATCTTATTTAAAGTTTATGTTTCTTTATTCATATATAGAGGTCATTCAATATGACCGGTGTCTTAGATTCTGGTTTGTCATGCGCCTCATGGTAAAAACCCTCTAGTGGAAATTGAGAAGAAAAAGACAAAGATTGGTTGTCTTATTTTTCCGATAATGATGATGACGATAATGCTAGTAAGTATGAATTCGTCCATCCAAGAGAATCAGAACTGAAGAAGGTCGTTCGAGTTATACACATGAAGTAACACAAGCTCCAAGTACTTCAAGTACAACTTTGCCAGACATACCAGTGACAGTTCAAACTTCAATGCCTATTCCAATTTCATTATCCTTTGCGCCATTTCAACAGTATGATGCATGTGGTTTTCTAGATACCACTGTGTGTTGCAATGCCGATTGTGTCAGGGCGCACATCAACTGTTAGAATACAAATATCACATGCTTCACCATTTACTCGAGTTCTAGCACCACGTCTGTTTGGATTTGTTCCTCCACCTCCAAGAGGATAACTTCATCGTGGTGTTCCTCAAATACCATAAAGGTCATTTCCTCAAATGTTACATTTTGTATTTTTCAATCTTTTTCCATTTTACTTTAATTCATTATATATATATATATATATATATATATATATATATATTGCAATTCAAGACTTGATCATAGTGGAAACTATATTTTATACCATACTTGTTTAAATCATACATGCACAATACGTAAACAATCACGACATACGCGTTTTTATTTTAAAAACTAAGCCATACATCTAGATTATATTTTCTCAGAATTATATTCATACATGTTCATACATTACACATGCTTACATACACTTTAAAACCGTAAAAATATGCTTATTTATGTGTTTTGAGCACCAAATAACCAACCCAACAACTCAAAGGACTAAAAATGAATTTTTTTTCCATCTCCCCAACCACTTTCTTTAATGTCCTAACTCCCAACTACCTTCATTAACTTACAAACCCTAATCCCCGCTTATAAATACAACCCTTCCCCACCTCCTAAACACTGCTAAACCACTCTCAAACTCTCTCAATTCATCAAAAAATCTTCCACTTTTTGGGAGAAAGTTGTAACTCCAAAAAGTGAATTTCGAGCTCATGCAATGGTGAACACATGAGGTTAGTGGATTACCCTACCTCGAATACATGACAACTACATGACTATAATATACTTATTAATAATACTTCCAAAAACTGAACTATAACATCAACCGAGACCATGGTTGAATGTTATATGTTAAGGTGGAATTTATCTTAGTCTGGGACTCCTTATATTGGACTTCTAATGAGTGTAACACTCATGAAAAAAAAACACTAATTAAAAATAGCGTCCAAATAAGTATCTAAGCAAGATATATTTTTATGTATTTTCATACTTATAAATTCCCAAATACATTCCGTCTTTAAACTCCATAAACTCATACACCTTTGTTTGGCATTTTAGGGTAAATTTTGGTGACTCCGTCCTTCAAGACAGAGTACTCACTTTTATGGAAATCTTCTCAAACCGTGAGTATAATTGACCCGTTTTACGCTTTTAAATTACTTTGGGTTACAACATGTATCGATATTAAATTCACAATCACACATACAATCAATCAATCAATCACTCAATCCTTAAACATGTTATTTGTTATGCTACTTAATTATATATACTAGGACACTCGTATGCATGCTATTTATCATTAACTTTGCAAGTCTCCCTTAACATTTATAACGTTATAGGAGTAGCACACCTCCACGTTTGTTAGGTCATTGTTAAGTATTCAATAAATACGGTCTTATTCACTTTAGTGATAAGATTACGCTAGTGGACACTTTGGTTTGATTTATAGTTATTGTAAGCTAGTATAATTATAAAACGTAGTATACAATTAACATGTGGATTTGAGACTTTATTCATACTTATGTTATGTAGACAAACTAGTATGCTCATCGACATAGTTTGTGTTGACGGATATTTTATACATGTTACAGGCAATAATGATGCGAATACAAGAAATTTATCTAGGGTGGACTAGAAATTCACCAAATTTATTCATGTTTTTATGAGTTAGTATGGAATTCCAGTTATTACATTTTCCATTTTCATGAACAATGTAATACTTGATTTAGTGATATGAAATGAAATCTGAAGTTTAATTTATTGTCACAAATTTAGTGTTATGTTGTCTTTGAACAATCTATTAAGTCTAGTCTTGATGTTTCCACTATCGGTTGGGGTGTGACATCAAATGCCTCGAAGAACATTCCATCAACGTTTTTAATTTCCAAGACCACAACCTGGTGATATTCCACAACGATCTAAAACTTTGCCTCAAACACCGGGAGCAAGTGATCAAAGACCAAACTTTGTTGAGTGTTTTACTACACAAGTTGCTTCTTAGAGTATCATTGTTCGGATTTAGGGAGAACTTATTACATAGCAAGGATTGATGATCCAATATTAGAAAAAAATACTAAGGATCATGAACAACAAATTACTAAGTTAGTTGAGGAAAACAAGAAATAAGCTGAAAAGATAATGTAAGGCATCTGGGGTTAATCGAGCAGCCAAGTAGCTCACAAGTTGTGATGTTACCGAGGCTACTGCTGAGGGGGAGTCTGGAGCAAGAGGAAATGGAAGTGGTGGTGATAAAAGTGTTGGTGCTAATGGTAATCAAGAGGTTTCTCCTGGAATTGATAAAGGAAAATTTGTTGTAGTTGATGCTTAAGGTGATGAACAAATTGATGCTCTTATTGGATTAAATGAGTTGTTAGCTGATTCTGATGATAAAGAGAATCCTGAAATGAGAATTACAATGAAACTGATGATTTAAAAGAAGGAGAAACTGTTGAAGATTGGAAATCTGATGAAGATGTTGAAGTTGAGGTTAAAGAAAACAAAGAGAAGTCAGTTTATGTGAATGATGATAGCTTTAGAATGGATATGAATAAGATAATGCCTAAAATTTTTAATGATCAGGTTGATGCTGAAATTCTTAAGCAGAAGAATAACCAGAAAAAGATGCATCCAAATTCAAGTCTTGGTTTAAAGATAGTTGGATGTATGATGAAGCTAACAAGTTATTCTACATCAAATGACCTTATGGAGTTCAGTATTTTTAGAATACGCCAAAGAAGTTGAGAACTTTTCCGGCAAGTGATTTACATCATGTGGCACAACTTGATTTGATAAAGCGCACGAATGTGGCATATGTTGATGGTTTGGTGAATAGATTACATTCTGAAAGCATAAATAGTAAATGGAAGAAGTTCAAGCCACGTCTAGGATGTCGGGTCAGGGATACAAAGAGAAAAGATTCAAAGACTGGCAAATTCTTGTATTATATGGTATACAAGCCAACTGACTCTATGATGGAGATTCTATTAAGAACTCTTGATTTGGATAGTCTAAGGGGGATAAAGTGTTGGCATGTTGATCACATCAACAGTGAACTAGTGATTACAAGAAAGAGTTTGTTGGATGCGATTGTACGTGTTCTTGATCCAATAAGTATGATCAATTTGAAAATGGAAGATTAGAAAAGGATTCATCAATATTCTATTTAATATCATCTAGATCAGAGGTTGTTGGCATTGCAGTACAAGCGCGTGGTGGAGCTTTGTGTGAGAGAACAAATATATGTAGGAAATTTTTTTCTTTATGGAATTGACCAAGATTTGTTGAAGATTTTGAAGAAATCTCCAAGCATTCATCGAGGGGGAGTCTGTAATTGCACTTACTGGTAAAGAAAGCTTCGGAAATCATGTTTTATGCTTTTGTACAACACTTGGATATATTTCATGAAATCTCTAAGTGTTAACAGAGTTAAGTGTCTTTAGCAGGTTTAGCAAGTCTGCTAAGGCTTAGCATACTTAGCTTAATGTGTGTATGTGTCCTTTGTATTAGCGGACTTAGTAGATATGCTAAGTGTTAATATATCTATCTAAGAATAGTGAGTTTACTAATGATGGTCGGTTTAGCTATCCTTAGCGAGTTTGTCGTATAATTGTCTGTATATAGGTTATATATGTCATTATGTTTAGAATTTTCGTAAGTTTGTTGGTGAATGTGTATGTATCCAAGTACCTCTTGTAATCAGTTACAGGAATCAATAAGCAACTTTTAATTTTACTTATTTGTGATTGTGACTTTGACTTCCTACATCCACGTTATGGATTCTGCACGTGACAGGGAGACGTGATTCTTAGTGTGTGTAGATTCTGGTGACTGTAGGGGACCATACGATAGCTGTGCTATTTGTGGGATTTAGTAAGCTTGGTTGTTGTTGTTTTTGTTGTTATCTACTAGCCTTTACTCATGCTTACTACAAGGCTCTTCCCCATTGCATGCCTTCTCAGATGCTAACTAGGGTGGCTGTCCAGATGACCATCGATCCACAGGGTCAGGGATTCACTATGTATATAGGGTCGAACCTCGTCTCTTGGATCACACTAATACAAACAGAAAATAGTTTGTTGGTCCTCCACAGAATCAAAATACAAATCTTTGGCAGACACAATGGTTGAACTCACATGGTTAGAAGCGTTACTAAAAGAACTCGGGTCAGACATAACTTCGGCCCCAACTCTTTGGTGCAATAACCTCGATGCTACTCTCTCCAAAAACCCTGTCTTCCATGCAAAAACAAAGATCAAATTGTGGGTCCTCTTTACAAAGCCTTTACCTAATCATAGATTTACATTTTTACAGTCCAAGCTATAGATCATTACCCGGCCTTACCTTGTGGATGAATATTAGATACAATGTAAATTAGTAAAAAATAGAGATAGCTTTATATAAATATAGGTTAAGTAGGGGATGTTTAAAATGAAAACCACTTTTATCACGAAAACTCGAAAACTAACTAAAAAAGCCTAAAAAACACACAATTTTTTTTTATTTTTTTCAATTTTTTATTAAAAATCGCATGTTTTTTATATAAAAAAAATTTCACAAATTTTTTTTTTTTGTAGTGCACATGTGTAATATTACACATGTGTTACACATCACATGTGTAATATTACACATGTGCACTACCAATTTTTTTTTTTTTTGAAAAAAACTTTTTTTTATATAATTTAAATAGCGAAAATTGATATGCAAAAATAAAATAAAAAATAAAAAATTTTGGTATGTTTTTTAGGCTTTTTTAGTTAGTTTTCGAGTTTTCACGATAACTAGTGGTTTTTATTTGAACCTTCGCCTAAGTATATAACCCTCTTTATCAGGGGCGAAGTATAGAAGGGGCAGGGAGGGGCGCCCGACCCCCTGAACTTTTCGCTCAGTAGTGTTATATATGTAGTTTTCGTATAGAAATTTTTGGGTATATACATTTTCGACCCCCCCCCCCGGTTCTATAGAATTTTTTGGGTATTTACGTTTACGACCCCCCGTCATTCGGGTTAAGCTTCGCCACTACTCTTTATTATAAACCCTAACAATCCATCAAACAAACAATTATAATTACGTATACTTAATTTGTTATAAACCCTAACAATCCATCAAACAAACAATTATAATTACATATACTTAAGTTTTTACTTCGCAAAACAAAATAATTAAATCTAATTTAACTAAAGTGATGGAATATTTATAGCTTTATTTCAATAATAAAATAAGTTAATTGACAAAAATATTTTCTTGGTTTAAATGAATTAAAATAATGTTAGTGCTAACATCCAAGCAACTTTTTTTAATAGGAGTATGTTTAAAAGAATATATAATATTATATAAAATTGAATTCTCTCATCAGTACAAACTGAATAGTTTCCTACTGTAGCTACCTGTACCATAAATCATGAATGCATAATACAGAATTTATTTTTTTTAATGGCAAAGAACACAATGTGTCAACCATTATGATACCGGGCGCTATAGTCAACTTCGACTACTCGACCGCCGTCAGCCCCTTGGCTCTCCCAGATGCGCAGAAATCCGACCTCCACCCGTCCGAAAGCACGACAGTGGAATATCGGTAAAACCTCACCTCTCATCTAAGACGAACCGGCGCCACCCATATTCGCCCTTCACCTCGATGCCACAAAAAATAATGGGAAAACTGCGAGTCGAACCTGGATGATAAAAATGTCAAGTCTATTCCTAACCACTCCACCACTACCTCATTGAAATAATACAGAATTGATAATTTACGAACAGTTGCAGGTCACATCTCACTGGATGACCACACTTGTATAAAGTAGGTCTGTTTGGATTCTCTAAAATCTATGATTCTCTTGATGTGTCATCTTTGGATTTAGTAGGATTTCCCAAGTACTTGTTCAAAAAACATTTTGTTTTTCATTCCACATGTGTTTCCCATTTGTGTACTCTAAGATCCTTTTAGTAATATTTTGATTCCATTTGTTTCCCATTTGTGTTCCACATATTTATAAAAAGACACAAATAGGTGTTTCAATCATCGTCTTGGATTTAACATATTGTTTACGGTTGAATGATCAAACATTTTTACAAATTTTGTTTTAAACGGTAACTCACACACATTTTTATTCAATCACTAAATTACATATTTTGTCTATCACGAGGTTCGGACGCTCATCACTTAAAAACCAAAACATTATCTAACATATTAATATCGTTAGGGCAAAGACCCTTTAGCCATAACACATTGTATACAAGTTAAAACGTTCAATATTGTGTTCGAATATCATAACTAAAAGAACTTTACATTTGGGTTTTAGTTTTAGATAAAATCAATCTTGACAAAATATGTTCGGACTCATGAGTCAAGTTTAATTCTCTCTATATGAGAATTTTTTTTTTTTTTTTAAAAGAACTATCTCTGTAGATACTCGTTTTTACTTTAAATATAAGATCATATGTAGTGGGGCTTGAAATCAAGCCCCTTCCTTAGGCATGAATCGACATGTAGCATCCCCGTCAACATGGGGCATTATGGAGGGTGAAGTTCAAAAGTAGTGCAGTGGAATAATGCCCCATGATACCCCTTACAATGATTATTCAATTATATATTTTAATTTCTTTTCTTTTTTTAAAAAATTATATTAAAAAACACACAAATAACTATCCGTCTTAATTTTCATCTTCTCTTTCGCCATACTCGTCTTCATCTTCGTCTTCGTCGTCATCTTCGCCTTTGTCTTCATCTTCCTTTTCTTCTTCACCCTTGTTTGAAATATACCAAACCGACCATGCATGTTAGACCAAATCCAACGCTAAGGCGCAATTTGCTAGTCGGTAACACATTTGATTCACATTGTTCACTCTTTCAGCCATTGTTGTAGTATATTGTAACAAAAATACTCCAAGGTTCATGTGTTATTTTCTTAGCCATTTTTAAATACTCGTCATTGATGGCGGTCGTGTTTCTGTAGGCAAGCATGTGTAGCGCTGAAGTATACTTTTGAATAGTGGTAAATCCAAGCGTCCCTATTGCATCCGGTTTTTGCTTAAAGTAATCAAACTTGTTTTTCCAAATCTCTGGTAATGCGTAGAAATAAACGTTTACTAATTCGGAAACAACGCCTAATAATATTTTGCTTTGCGTATATCGGTGCTTCATCAAAGTAATCTTTCATCAAATAAGTGTTCGCCGCAATTCGCTGTCATTCCGTATATTCTCTTTGCAAAATCGGGCGTGGAGGCCGACTAACATGTTTCATATACCTCGCCACGAGTTGACACGCACTCGTAATAGCCTCTTGCTCGACCTCCTCGTCGGTCGTGTCACCGTCATCGGCTAAAAACTCTTGGTAATAATAATTTGCAATGGCTGAGGAAGTTGTGGGGGAATCCATTTTTGTGAAGTTGGTGGAATGTAAACGCTCTTTTTTTGTAGGTGTTGGGGCTTTTATGTTCAAATAACGAGGATAACGAACAAAAAATGAAGATTAAGATCAAAGATTGAAGATGTTTTCTTTTTATACATGTAGTGTAATTTTTTTGTATAAAAAATCATGTGTTATAATTATTTTTTTTAAATAGATAAACATAATTAATGTTGACATGAAGAATGATGTAATCTATGATTTTGATTGTCAGTTTGACAAGTTGACATTAATAGTACACAAGTCAAAATTTCCAAAATATCCTTCTTGTACTATTTATTCTTTTTAATCAATAAATCACTACAAGACAACTCAAACTTAAATAATTCAATCTCAACCACTCATATATCAGAGATCTAGGGTGGATAATGGTTCCTATGGTTCTCGCATCTAAAGGTGGTTATATATATATATAGGGTTGAGTTCATTTCAAAGCTCTAAATAACTACAGAACTTTCAGAACTCCTAATAAACAATCATTTTATATATAAGTTTTTGTATTTAGGATCTTTTTATCATCTATTATATGTATTTCTTTGATTACATACATGTTAAAAGTAGTTTACATATGTTTAATTTCCAAAATTATATATATGTGTCATAACTAATTACATATATGTAAAAAAACTAGTTTACATATGTGTAATTATAAAATTATAAATAAAAAATGATAAAATTACTCGTAACATGTATGTAATCATAAAAATACACATATAAATGATAAAATTATCCTAAACACAAAAATATATAAATAAAAAGATTGTTTATTAGGAGTTCTGCGAGTTCTGTAAATATTTATGGTTCTGAAATGATCATGGCCCTATATATATATATATATATATATATACACACACATATATACATAGGGGTGGGCTCTATAAGAAACCCCATCTTTTTTAAAAAACTTTGGAAACTCTATGTGGTCCATTGATCTTGTTTCATCTTAATAGATTAAGGGTCATGATTTGTTTAGACAACTTTTAGCATTTAAAACATTAAAATACTCCATGCTGGTACAATTATAAGGGCATTTTGGGTAGTGAAGAATCACCTTTTGAATTGGAAAGTACTATCAGTGCAATCAAATCACCATGACACTCCTCATCTTTCTCTTACCTCTTTCTCTTTCTCATTTCTTCTACCCCAATCTTGAAGACAAACAAACATGAGAAACAACCACCATCAGCAACCATCTTCTCCAGGAGAAACAAATAACCAGCACCAGCAACCACCTCCTCCGGCGAAACTAACCGGACTTCTTCTCCGGCCCTCTCTCTCCTCAATAAACAACAACCACCAGCAACCACCTTCTCCAGCGAAACTCACCGGACTTCTTCTCCGGTGCTCTCTCTCCTCTCGGTCTAATTGCTCTTGGTAATTTACTATTTTCCAATTTGGTTCAATATGCTTTCAGTTATATTCATTTTCAATAGAAAACTTGGACGAAGATACTGTCGAAGAATCGAAGAACCAAGATCCTGTCAATAATAAGTTGGTTTTGATTTTTAATTGTCATTTACTTTGATTTTCGTTCTTCACAATTGGTTTTATTTTTTCCAGAATTAAGAATGTTGCCAAAAGATTAATTATTTTTCAATATCATTGATTATTGTTTCAAAAAAAAAGAATGACATTTATAGGTAATAAATTTCAATACTATTGATTTTAGTTTGGTTTTCATTCTTCTGGTGTTTATAAATTTTGATTTTGATTCATGGATTACTTGTTTTGGTTTCAAACTCGTTTGATTTTGATCCATGGATTAGTTATTTTTGTGTTAAAAAAAATGTGTTTGGTGGTTTGGGGATTTTGATCTGAACAGTAACTGTTTTTTTTTTGTTGGTTTGGTTGCCTTGTTTGGTGCTTTTTGATCTGAATAGTAACTGTTTTTTGTTAGTTAGGTTGCTTTGTTTTGGGCTTTTGATCTGAATAGTAACTGTTTTTGTGCGTTATAGTACAGAAACAGACCCATAACATGTGTTAATCCCCTGTTAGAATGATATATAACGTGTGTTGCTTTACAGAAACAGACCAATAAAGATATTCAATCGACAAGCTGGATGGATGTAGGCGACGTTAATGCGGGGACATGTGTTAAAAATAAAGATATTCAATAGGTCACATTTTTTGGGAAGGAACTCTTCGTTCATTTATAACATGTGTTAGTAGTTCATGCTGTAACAGAACACCATGATGTAACCTGACATCTGTTCATGTATAACTTGTGTTAAGCCACTGTTAGAACGATATATAACGTGTGTTAACCTTGGTTACTAGTAATATGTAATGTGAGACTGATGCGGGCCCAAGCGTGGAAGAGCGGGCCATCCGGTATTTGGAGGCCCAAGATCGGGTCACTAAAGGGGCTTCACTGAAATGGCTCTAACTCGGGCTACGGGGGTCCGTTTGGGGCGTGTGACCAGTCAAAACGACCGGGAGAACGAGCTCTATCTTGCTGCAAACAGCCTTCGGCGGTTTGGGTCATCGTCCGGGCCGAGAAAACGCTTATTTCTACTAGTTTTTTCTATTTTTATGTTTTTTCAAGTATTTTGGGCATTTTGTTTTTGGGCTTGTGTTTGGCCCGTTGTCTTTTTTAGGCCCGTTTCGAATTTCTGTCATTATTTATATGTCCCTTTAGTGAATGAATGAAGCAGACTTGAATTTTGAGAAAACTTATTTTTTCACTTCAAATTCCGTGGCCTTTGGGTTGCAATTTGGGGGTTGGGGAAGAAACACACGGGTATTCGTAGAATCAACGTGTTAATCTTCGTTTATCGTATCACTCACTACATCAGTTGGTATCAGAGCCGAATTCCTGGCTCAAAATGCCTCCGAGGAGAAACAACAACAGGCCTCTCGATGAAGTGTATGAACGAGAGTTGGAGCAGCGCCTTATGGCGAGGATGGATGAACGGTTGGATCAAGTGGTCAATCAGTTGACTGATCGGATGGCCGATTTGATCAATCGTAGGAGGCAGGGACCCAATGACGGGTATGGTTCTGATTTTAGTAACCCATTTGGTGACGGTTCGGCTTCCGAAGACGAACAGGAAGGGCGACCAAGGGGTGAACGTGGAGGGGGTAACAGGCGTTGGGATTCTGGAATAAGAGTTGATATTCCGGAATTTGATGGGTCTAGTTTGAATCCGGAGGGGTTCATCGATTGGTTGGCTACCGTAGAGGAGGTGTTCGAGTACAAGGAGGTGCCTGAAAACAAGCGGGTGGCCTTGATCGCTACCAGGTTACGTGGTAGGGCCTCTGCGTGGTGGCAACAATTGAAATTAACACGGAATAGGCTCGGAAAGTCAAGGATCGTGACATGGGCCAAGATGAAGAAATGCTTGCGGTCCAACTTTTTGCCTCATAATTTTCAAAGGTTGATGTACCAACGTCTACAGAATTTAAAACAGGGGGCCAAATCTGTTGATGATTATACAACGGAGTTTTATCAATTGATCGCGAGGAATGATATTCAAGAACCGGAGGAACAACTTGTTTCTCGGTATATTGGGGGTCTTAGGGTTCAAATTATGGAGTCTGTGAACCTTTTTGATCCGTTAACCATTCCAGAGGCACACCAACGGGCGTTGGCGTTTGAGAAACAAAACCGTCGTGTGGGCGGTTCATTTACCCCTGCTGGGGGAAACGTTGGGTCAGGCAGTGGGGCACCTCGTGGCGGGCCTAGTCAGCAGAAGCCAGGGGGTAGCAATACCGGGCCTACTTCTAAGGGGGCTAGTAGTAGTGGTCCGAGATGTTTCAATTGTGGGGAGACAGGCCACCGTCAAGCTGAGTGTAAGAAGGCCGGTAAAAGACACTTGTTTGCTGAGTCTGAGGATGAACAGTATGAGGAATATGAAAATAACCCCGTGTTTGATGAAGAAACTGAGTACGAAGAAGAGGTTGTGACCGGTGATGTTGGGGTGAACTTGGTGGTCAGGCGCTCTTGCTACACACCAAAGGCAGATGGGGATGACTGGCTGAAACACAACATCTTCCATTCAACATGTACCATTTTGGGGAAGGTTTGCACGTTTGTCATTGATTCGGGGAGTTGTGACAATCTGATTTCTGAAGAGGCAGTTCAAAAGTTGGCCTTGAAGACAGAGAGTCACCCGAAACCGTACAAACTTCAATGGCTGAAAAAGGGAGGTGAAGTGACGGTATCTAAAAGGGCACTCGTTTCAATTTCCATTGGGTCCACGTACAAGGATGATGTCGTGTGTGATGTGGTCCCTATGGACGCGTGTCACTTATTGTTGGGCAGGCCTTGGGAGTACGAGCGTAACATAGAACATAACGGGCGGTCCAATACGTATAGTTTCCTGTTTGGTGGTGTGAAGATCACTCTTGTTCCTAGCAAGCCTAAGCAATTAGCCACGAAACAGTCGGGCACTTTGTTGACCATTAGTCAGTTTCAAGATGAGCTGGAGGAAGCAGACAATGTTTTTATTTTGATTGGGAAACCTGTGGCCGAGGAAGTCGACATTCCTGAATGTATGGTTCCGTTATTCGAGGAGTTTGTTGATGTTTTCCCAGATGATTTACCTGCCGGGTTGCCACCCCTACGAGACATCCAACATCACATTGATTTGGAACCGGGGTCCCAGCTACCCAATAAGCCCCATTACAGAATGAGTCCAAAGGAGCACGAGGAATTACGACGGCAGGTTGAAGATTTAATTTCTAAGGGGTATGTTCGGGAAAGCATGAGTCCTTGTGCTGTTCCTGCTCTGTTGACTCCAAAGAAGGATGGGACATGGCGTATGTGTGTTGATAGTCGTGCAGTCAACAAGATCACTGTAAGGTACCGATTTCCGATTCCCCGACTTGATGATTTACTTGATCAAATTAGCGGTGCCACTATTTTCACGAAACTAGATTTGAAGAGTGGGTATTACCAGATCCGACTCAGGCCTGGGGATGAGTGGAAAACCGCCTTCAAGACTCGTGAGGGGTTGTATGAATGGTTAGTGATGCCTTTTGGCTTGTCCAATGCCCCTAGTACGTTTATGCGGGTCATGAACCAGTTGTTTAGGCCCTTTGTTGGCAAGTTTGTGGTGGTTTATTTTGATGATGTTCTTATTTATAGCCCTAATTTTGATGAGCATGTGGAGCATGTACGGCAGGTTTTGACCTTGCTCCGAAGGGATAACTTGTATGCAGCCAAAAAGAAGTGTGTCTTTATGGTCCCTAAGGTCCTGTTTTTGGGGTATGTTGTTTCTGGTGACGGGATACAGGTGGATGAATCCAAGGTAGCGGCTGTTAAGCAGTGGCCAACCCCCACTACAATAACTGAAGTACGTAGCTTCCATGGTCTTGCTTCATTTTATAGACGGTTCATTCGAAATTTCAGTTCCCTTATGGCACCAGTGACTGACTGCATGAAGGGAAAGACCTTTATATGGACTGAGGAGGCAGAATCAGCTTTTCAGTTAATCAAAGAAAAGCTTACATCAGCACCAATTCTTATTTTGCCATATTTTTCTCGGGTTTTTGAGTTGCACACAGATGCCTCGCAGGGTGGTATTGGGGCAGTCCTAAGTCAAGGGGGGCGTCCAGTTTCTTATTTCAGTGAGAAGTTGACTGGGCCAAAGTTACGTTACAGTACTTATGATCTTGAATTTTATGCAGTGGTCCAGGCTGTGAAACATTGGCGTCACTATTTGTTTCACAAGGAGTTTGTTTTATTTACAGACCATGATTCGCTGAGGCATATCCGCAGTCAAGATAAAGTTTCACATAAGCATGCTCGGTGGATGGCTTTCTTGGAAAAGTTTACCTTCGTTGTGAAGCATAAGTCTGGAATCTCGAATCGTGTGGCAGATGCCTTGAGCAGGAGGAGTAGCCTGCTTGTTTCTATGAGAGTTGTTGTACCCGGGCTAGACAATCTCATGGAACAGCTCACAGCAGATCCATATTTTTCTATCATTTTGCAGGATGTGCAGTTGGGGAAGAGGGCAGATTTTCTTGTGCATGATGGCTTTCTTTTTAAGGAAAATCAATTGTGTATTCCCAATTCCAGCCTCCGACTTCAAATAATTAAAGAACTGCATGGAGAAGGGCACGTGGGAAGAGACCGTACTTTACGACTGGTGCAGTCTTCTTATTTTTGGCCTACTTTGCGGAGGGATGTTGAACGGTTTGTTAGACGTTGCAGGATCTGTCAAGTTTCAAAAGGCACAGCTACCAACGCAGGGCTTTATATGCCTCTACCCATTCCTCAGCAACCTTGGGTAGATATTAGCATGGATTTTGTGTTGGGGTTACCCCGTACTCAGCGTGGTAATGATTCGATCTTCGTCGTGGTGGACCGGTTTTCTAAAATGGTGCACTTTATTCCTTGCAAGAAGACAACGGATGCAGTTAATGTGGCTCAGTTGTTCTTTCGAGATATCTATCGTTTGCATGGTTTGCCGTCTTCTATAGTTTCTGATCGGGATACTCGTTTCTTGAGTCATTTTTGGCGCAGTTTATGGAAAATGGTGAACACTCAGCTCAATTTTAGCAGTGCTTACCACCCACAAACTGATGGGCAGACAGAGGTTGTTAATCGATCACTTGGTAATCTTTTGCGGTGTCTTGTGGGTGATCATGTGAAGTCGTGGGATCAAAAGCTTTGTCAGGCTGAGTTTGCTCATAATCATGCTGTTAATAGAAGTACTGGGTTTAGTCCGTTTGAGGTGGTTTATTCTGCTAAGCCTCGGGGCCCTCTTGATTTGATGTCACTTCCTTCGCCAGGTTCTGTTCCCAAAAAGGTGCAAGATTTTGTGGTTGGGTTACATGATGTTCATAAAGCTGTGCAGGATAACTTGGCCAACGCTAATTCAAAGTACAAGCAAGCTGCAGATCAAAAGCGTAGGCAAGTTGATTTTGAAGAGGGTGATTTTGTTTGGGCCATTTTGACTAAGGATCGCTTCTCGGTGGGGGAGTATAATAAGTTGTCAGCCAAGAAGATTGGGCCAGTAGAGATTGTGCAGAAGATAAATTCTAATGCCTATCGTTTGAAGTTACCAAGCCATATTCGTTGCTCTGATGTTTTCAATGTCAAACATTTGCTGCCTTTTCATGGGGATTCGTCTGATGATGAGGTTGCTGCGGATTCGAGGTCGAATTTTGTCTACCCAGGAGGGAATGATGCGGGCCCAAGCGTGGAAGAGCGGGCCATCCGGTATTTGGAGGCCCAAGATCGGGTCACTAAAGGGGCTTCACTGAAATGGCTCTAACTCGGGCTACGGGGGTCCGTTTGGGGCGTGTGACCAGTCAAAACGACCGGGAGAACGAGCTCTATCTTGCTGCAAACGCCTTTGGCGGTTTGGGTCATCGTCCGGGCCGAGAAAACGCTTATTTCTACTAGTTTTTTCTATTTTTATGTTTTTTCAAGTATTTTGGGCATTTTGTTTTTGGGCTTGTGTTTGGCCCGTTGTCTTTTTTAGGCCCGTTTCGAATTTCTGTCATTATTTATATGTCCCTTTAGTGAATGAATGAAGCAGACTTGAATTTTGAGAAAAGTTATTTTTTCACTTCAAATTCCGTGGCCTTTGGGTTGCAATTTGGGGGTTGGGGAAGAAACACACGGGTATTCGTAGAATCAACGTGTTAATCTTCGTTTATCGTATCACTCACTACATCAGAGACTCTTATTATTTTATCTAGGACGTGTTGTTAAAAATGTTCCGGATGTTAATGAAAACAAATGTGAAAACAAACGCTGACATAAACGTAACACATGTTAATGAAAACAAATGTGACCTTACATGTACACTAACACATGTTAGTATCTGACCAACTATTGGGGGTAGTCATTTTTCCATCGTGCGATCCATTCGACCTTAGAGAAACAAAAATGATATTTTTTGGATTCAACAACACGTACCAGTAACACATGAACCACCTAAGAATTTATACACAGGTACCAGTAACACATGAACCACCAAATATCCCCTGGAAGTCATTGTCCATCGAAGGAAAAATTACTGCGTTTCATTTTATTTATTCCCAAGTTACCTATACATGTGTTACCATACATGGTCCGCTATTCATATTTCACGTTACCTGCCATCCTCCTGCTGTCTGTACATGTTAACACACGTTATACACATGAACCACTAACACAAGAGCCACCAACTATCCCCTGGTACTACTGGGGAAAGTCATTTTTCCATTGAAGGAATAAATACGGCGTTTCATTTTATTTATTCCCAAGCTACCTATAAATGTGTTACAATACGTGATCCACTAATCATATTGCACATTTACATGCCATCCTCCTGCTGGCTGCACATGTTAACACACGTTATATTTCGTGTATATCGGGAACTTAACACATGTTAATGAAAACACGTATGTTACACACGTTATATTGTTGTTTGTGTGTACCATGTGCCATTCTCAAATGTTGCTGCTTTTGCACTCGTACTCAGTCATCCCCTACGTAATTTCGTCATTGTTGTACACTCAGCAAAATAGAAAACAAATGCAGGAATCTCTGTTTGGAAAACTACAAATAAAAGTTTTGTGTGTTTGTACCATGTTGGCGCCATGGTTCAGGATGTTTGCTTTTGAACTACTGGTTTATTTAAATGTTATAAATATACCAATTAAATGACAACCATAGATCTAGTTAATAAAACATAATCAATGGTTGATCTTTGGCTTCATAGAATTTCACAATGATTTCGAATGTCAATCTAGTCAAATGAAATAAAATACATGGTCAACATTTATCCACATGGTCAAAGAAGTAATCATGTTCTTTTTGTCCTTTGTACATACTTTTTAAATTAACAAAGGTTAACACACGTTATATATCATTCTATCAGGGGCTTAACACATGTTATACATGAACACATGTCAGGTTACATCATGGAGTTCTGTTACAGCATGAACCACTAACACATGTTATAAATGAACGAAGAGTTCCTTCCCAAAAAATGTGACCTATTGAATATCTTTTTTTTAACACATGCCCCCGCATTAGCGTCGCCTACATCCATCCAGCTTGTCGATTGAATATCTTTATTGGTCTGTTTCTGTAAATCAACACAGGTTATATATCATTCTAACAGTGGATTAACACATGTTATGGGTCCGTTTCTATACTATAACGCACAAAAACAGTTACTATTCAGATCAAAAGCCCAAAACAAAGCAACCTAACCAACAAAAAACAGTTACTATTCAGATCAAAAAGCACCAAACAAGGCAACCAAACAAAAAAAAAACAGTTACTGTTCAGATCAAAAATCCCCAAACCAACAAACACATATTTTTAAAACAAAAATAACTGATCCATGGATCAAAATCAAACGAGTTTGAAACCAAAACAAGTAATCCATGAATTAAAATCAAAATTTATAAACACCAGAAGAATGAAAACCAAAATAAAATCAATAGTATTGAAATTTTTTACCTATAAACGTCATTTTTTTTTTTTGAAACAATAATCAATGGTATTGAAAAATAATTAATCTTTTGGCAACATTCTTAATTCTGGAAAAAATAAAACCAATTGTGAAGAACGAAAATCAAAGTAAATGACAATTAAAAATCAAAACCAACTTATTATTGACGGGATCTTGATTCTTCGACAGTATCTTGGTTCTTCGATTTCTTTTAAGAAATTAACATGTAAAGTTGAATTAGGGGTGTAAAAAAGAAAAAAAAAACTCGAACCCATCAAAAAAAAGGATGAAAAACCTTGATCATTCTTGTCCTCGTCAGTAGGGAACTCGTTGCGAATGACGTTCCCGTCAGTGGGGATCTTGAAATGGAGGTTTTGAAATGGTGGATCTTGAAACCGAAATGAAGTTCATGGAAATGGATCTTGGGTAGAACTTGAAACAGATATGAAGTTAATGGAAAATGGAGGTTTTGAAAGGGTGGATCTTGAAACACAGAGATGAAGTTAATGAAAAAATGGAGGTTTTGAATGGTGAATCTTGGGTTTTGAAAGTAGATTTGGATGTGATGGGTATTAATTATTGTCAAATCAAATAGGGGAAAATATCTAAGATAGATGTGAAAATACCATAATGCCCTCAAGGACAAAAAGAATATGATATTTACTATGGACACGTGGCAAAATCTAGACCATGCATTGGGTTTGCAAAGTTTTCTTAAATTCAAGGGTTTTTTATAGAGCATTGCCCTATATACATATATATATATATATATATGATTAGGATCATGTGAGAAGTAGTAGGCTAATTGAGAAACTTGAGAAGCATTCTGGATCACACATTTTCCCTAAGCAAAAAAATCTAAAAAAATGCAAAAGAAAATTTGGTGGAAAATCGAAGCTTTTTCTATTAGTTTTTTAAGGATTTATACACATGTGTATATTGTTAAGCTTTTAACTATACATATGTGTATATTGTCAATTTTTTAACTATATATATATGTATATACATATTTAAAACTGAAAAATAAGTGTTGTAAATCTTTGATTGAGGTGAATGATTTAGTTTTAGCTTTAGGATTTAGCATTAGTATTTATGGTTTAGCATCACCGGTTAGTCTTAGTGTTTAGTATTAGTATTTAGGGTTTAGCTTTAGTGTTTAGCATTAGTGTTTAGGGTTTAACTTTAGAGTTTAGCTTTAGGGTTTAGCATTAGTATTTAGGGTTTTGCTTTAGGGTTTTGTATTATGGTTTAGCTTTTGGGTTTAGAATTGGGGTTTATCCTTAGTATTTAGCATTAGGGTTTAGCTTTAGCTTTAGGGTTTGCATTAGGGTTTAACTTTAGGGTTTAGCATTATGGTTTAGATTTAGAGTTTAGCATTAGGGTTTAGCATTAGGGGTTAGCTTTAGGGTTTAGCTTTAGGGTTTAGGTTTTAGCATAGGGTTTAGCCTTAGGGTTTAGGGTTTAGCTTTAGTGTTTAGAGAGTTTTGATTATTGTTCAATGAGCCGTTCCCAATGCCGCTGTAATGAGCTCAATCAACATTCGTTTGACCCGGTTTTCTCCACTTCTTAGGTTAAGAATTTATATTTTTCATCATATACACATATGTATTGTTATAAGATTAACAATATACACATATGTACAGTTTAAAGATTAACAATATACACATCTGTATAAATCCCTAAAAAACTAATAGAAAAAGCTTCAATTTTTCCAAAAAAAAAAAAAAAAAAATTACCTTTTTTTGCATTTTTTTTCTTAGGGAAAATGTGTGGTCCAGAATGCTTCTCAAGTTTCTCAAATATGGTGTTCTTCTATTAGGATCCCTACCCTATGTATATAGGGTTATCTTAAGAACAATAAATATTGCTAGAATCGGGAGAACGCAAAAGAAAACCAATCAAAACCATTTTTTTAATACAAACCTCAAACTAATTAAAATACAACATAAAAAAAATTACAACATCAAATAACTCATTTTCTTCTCTTAAAATCACTTTTGTTAAAATTTAATACACGTGTAAATTTGTTAAAAACAACAAATTTACACATGTGTAAAATGAGAAATTTACACATGTGTAAATTTTTAATATTTATGAATGCATGTAAATTTAAACGTGTAAATTTAATTTCTAACATTGTGTTCGAATAACAAAGGCAAGTGTAAAAGCAACGAAATTTGAATTGTTTTTGACAAAGTTCTTGCGGTTTTTTCATTCGTTCTCACGATTTTCACAATATTTAGCGTTCTCATTTAAACCCTCCCCTACACACACAAACACACACACACACACGTGTTTAAATTTACGTGAATTCGTAAATAAAGAAAATTTACACATGTGTATATTTTTTATATTTACACATGTGTAAAAAATATAATAAGAGTGATTTTTAAGAGGTGAAATGAATTATTTGATGTTGTAATTTTTTTTTGATGTTGTATGTTAATTTCAATGAGGGTTGTATATTGTGAGAACCGTGAGAACAAATAAAAAAACCGTGAGAACTTGGTCAAAAAACAATTCAAATTCAAATTTTTTTTTTACACTTATCATTATTATCCGAATACAATGTTAGAAATTAAATTTACACGTTTAAATTTACGTGAATTCGTAAATAAAGAAAATTTACACATGTGTAAGTTTGCCATTTACATATGTGTAAATTTGTTATGTTTGTGTAAAAAAAATCTAATAAGAGTGATTTTTAAGAGGAGAAATGAATTATTTGATGTTGTAAATTCTTTTTTTTGATGTTTTATTTTAATTTCAATGAGGGTTGTATTAAAAAAAATTGGTTTTAATTGATGCTCTCATTCATTCTCACGGTTCTCGCAATATTTGGCGTTCTCAAGATAACCCTCCTATATATAGGATAAGGATCCGTTAGGAACCACCCTTTATTGTGATAATTGCGAGAACCAAGTGTGAACACAACCAAAAAATACCTAAAAAATCAAAAAACACTCAAAATTTTTTTTACTATTTTTATAAAAAAAATCGCTATATTTCGTAAAAAAAATTTCGAGTAACAATTATCCATGCACATATGCATATGTACCATTTCTTTGACAAATTCTGTAATACATTACTAATATCAGACAATTGCACTTTCATTTACACTACCATTCATAATACACTATTTTTTACATTAACAATAATAGAAATGCACATGTGCATCTATATGTATGAACATGTTATAACGTGTTTTGGTACACCAGTTTAAATACACCTTCCCTTTTATCTATCATACCATCCATAATACACTACCATTATGTGACAACCCGAACTCCCGAGGTCAGTAATGTGATTTATCAAATTCTAATTCCCCGTTATTCGTTCCTCTTAATTATGGTTAAACGTGTGATGCTAGTATTCTGATCTATTATAATTTATTTTTCGTACCTTTCGTGTTTGGGTTGCGTCTTGGTATACTTTTAGTTATAGGTGGATCACGTTTACTTCATAAACACGACTCATACACACGCATTATCTTAGAAAGTATCAATTGAGCCCAACAGTAACTAAAACCCACACTTGGCCCATTTGGGTATTGTAGAGCCCAACAGCAAGATGATGTACGGCTGGGCCTTGTAGAGCCCATGTGGGTATTGATTTGAGACCGGCCTATAGGGCTTATATACATCTGCATTGAGTCTAAATTATTCACGTTCTTGAGTTGAATAAATCATATTCCAAACCCTAGTTGTACACGGCAGTTGTGAAGGTTACCCCATTCCCCAGTCGCAACATCATCTTGCTCAACCAAGGCTTACGGTTAGTGAACTCAACCATGTTTGTCTAGTGTTTAATTGCCTGATTTGTTATATGCGGGTTAGAGTTTAGTTGTGTTTTGCTTAACGTCCGATGTGTAGCCTGTTACGTATTAACTAAATTAAACGATTGGTATGATAACCGAGATTATTGTTGATGATTACTCGAACACACGTTACGGGCCGAACAGTAACTAGAAACCAATTGATGTATAAATTTTTATAGAGATCATGCTGGTAAAATTACGTATGATGAAAACCAGGTTATTTGTAAAGTAAATTGCATGATTCATATAGAATGTGCTTGACGACTATTGAATGCTTTGGGGTTGCTTGTTCATGAATTGACTGAATAATTATGTGCCTTTAGGGTTGCTTACGGGTGATAAATTCTGTACACATGCACATGCCATTCGTTAAGTAGAGTATGGTTGATCTAAATTGTGTTGCGTATGATATGATGAACTGAGTATATATGAGAAATTGTAAGTATCTTGTTGTGTAGTTGAATTGTTTGTGATGTAATGAAAGCTGCTGGGAATATTGAAAGGGTTCACGGCTGAACTTTATGATCATGGGGCTGATACATTAGTTGAATTATTACAACAGTGAACTGGAACAAATCAAAAAGAAGGGGGCATAGGGCCGATAGTTTGTATGCAGACCCCAGCTAGTAGAATGGATACAAAAGTTTAACTATTTCATTTATAAATCTTGGTTTGGGCTTGTGGGTTAGATAGTTGGTAATAGGGGATCATATACATTCACGTATTGGGCCGGTTTGAGTGGGACTCTTCTTGGGATTTCATGAACACTTAGAAGGACCCTAGGCCTGATAACTCATAAGTAAGTAAAACAAGTGATTGGGTCAACACTATTGGGCCGAATCAATAGTCAAAAGGATGGCCGCATAAGGAATGGATCGGCTGGACAGTATATGCTTTAATGTGTTAAGTTATTGTGTCATTTCATGTAATATCTTGAACTATTTAAGTGTGTAAAGTTGGGTGATACTTAGCATATACGAATAAACTGTCATGACATGAGTCACATGTGTGCAATTTAAGAACCAAGAATATGTTGATGTGAGTTTTGCATACGTTTAAATTGTTGTACGCTGGGTATACGTAAACTGACTATAAATGGTAACCTTATAGGACGTGTTGATTATTGAATAACAAGTAACAAGTTCTACCGGGCAACCAAAGGTGAGTTCACTACATTCGAGCATGCGTCCCAGTGGTTGGGGACAGTCAGTGGGTATTCCATGGGGGAATAGGGTTTTGGGTAAAAGAAACGAGTATATTGGTTAATGATCTCACCTATCATCTTTTGTAAGTCCCTCATCGGGTATTAGTTAGTAGCGCTACTTAGGTTTGGCACCCTCACACCGCTCCTGTAGAGGACGGAGGTGAACTAATGACCCAGTCTGGCCCAGTACTAGATAGGAGTACGTGGGAAGGGCAGTCGTGTATTTCAAGAGCCGTCATTGTTCGGAAATGAGATATTAACAATATTACTTGCATTGGTTATTGAACTGCTTTATATACAACGGGTAACAAACATTTTCTAAAACTGTGAACTCGCCAGCTTTGTCTGATACGTGTGTTACATGCTCGCAGGTCCTTAGGTACTTGGAACACGGGAACTTGCTGGCTGGAGGGCGCGAGTGGTCATGGTTGCTTTGCTGAGTTATTTCACAAACATTTATTTACTTTGATTGTGTGAAACATATATTTTGTTATACGTTAATGCTTCCGCTGAACTTATGGTTTTTGAACAACTTATGTTTGGGATTTCGTATTTATTAAATGATGAAACTTTATTTCAAACTTGTGATTCAATGTAATTGGTGGCTCATTGCTAGTCGTCACACGCCTAACAGGGACACTCCCTAGGTGGTAATTTTGGGGGTGTGACAGTTTGGTATCAGAGCCGCTGGTTATAGTGAATTTGGTTTTAAAACTGATTTATAAAACCAGACTATAACTGAACTGGTACGACGTTGACCATGACACTCAGCTCCAGGCAGCAAGGTTCGTCTCTTGTTACTATTACATAGTATAGCTAGTACATACTTATGATTAGCATCACACTCGAACGCACATTTGATATTACAATACGAATTACTATGCTATCTGTTTATGCTACGTGTTTTTAGGGTAGGACACTACTTGAACATACATGCCCTATGTTGTGATGTCGTCGGTCGTACTGCATGAGTTGGGGAAACCTTTTAACATGAGTAGGGAGGAACTGAGATAAGCATGCAAATCGGGTTATTATTATGGGTGCACACATAATAACAACGTGAGGTGCATGTGAGTCCCAGTAAATCTCGACTAGTGTGAAAAGGAATCCCACATTGTTAGTCAATCTTGTATTAGAACCTCGAAAACTGTGAATACTATAACAATACTTGACATCCGCTTGAAATGATCTGTTAATTCGTTCCTTCTTCCCATACTTGTAGAATCATGAACGGACGGGGTGGAGGTCGTCGTGGTGGTCGTAATGGAGGCCGCGGTGGTGGGCGTGGCGAAATTCATATGACCCAAGCTGAGCTAGAAGCATTACTCAACGCTCAGGTGGCTGCAGCCTTGGCAGCTTATCAGGCTGGTATGACATGTACCAGACATTTCTTTCCTTTGAATCGTAAACTTGAGTCTTACTTGTTGGTATATTTTCTCTCGTTAATAGGTCAGCCGGCGCCACAAAACCAGCCTCACCCACCGGTCTGCACTTTTAAAACTTTCATGGATTGCAAGCCACAGACCTTCAGTGGCACTGAAGGGGCTGTGGGACTTATACGCTGGTTCGAGAAGGCGGAGTCAGTGTTTGCGATATGTAACTGCCCAGTTGGGGATAGAGTAAAGTTTGCAGCAGGCACGCTTCAGGATGGTGCCTTGACCTGGTGGAATGCCCAGGTCCAACTGCTAGGTATTGAGGCGGCGAACGCCACTACGTGGGATGATTTTAAAGAACTGATGAGGGAGGAATACTGTCCTCGAGATGAAATAGCGAAGTTAGAGAATGAGTACTATCATCTGACAATGGGGGGGTCTGAAATAGAGGCGTATGTGAAGCGGTCGTATGAGTTAGCTGATTTGTGTCCGAACTTGTCCCGACCCATGCCACGAAGAATCGAGTTGTTTATTAAGGGGTTACCTCCACGGGTGAAGGGTTTAGTTACAGCAGCGAATCTCAATAACCTAACCCAGATTGTTAGGTTGGCACATAAAATAGTTGACCAGGAGGTGGAGAGCGACTCATTGCCACCTCGTATTTCTAGCACTACCACAGCTGTCACTACTTCCACTGCATCTGCTGCTGATAGCAAACGTAAGTGGAACGATACAGACAAGGGGTCCAACTCTGCACAGCCTCAGAAGAAGACGGATACTGGCAGCACCCGCAGTTCCAGTCAGACAGCATCAGTGAATCAGAACTCGAGTAACAAATCAGGGCAGGGATCATACGCAGGGAAGCTACCCTTGTGCAGCAAGTGTAACTATCATCACAAGGGACAGTGTGCTCGTGTTTGTCATCGATGTAATCGACCAGGGCATATGGCTAGGGATGGTAGGGCCACTTTTCCAGCTCAGCAACAGTCATCACAGCAGTCGGGTAGACAACAGACTCAGCAGAACCAGGGTACTCAGAAGGGGTGTTTTCAGTGTGGGGCTGAGGGGCACTTCAAGCGAGACTGCCCTCAGCTGAAGCAGAACACAGGGGGTAGTAGCGGGAACAACAATGCGGGTAATGTCGCGCGTGGGCGCGGGTTTGTGTTGGGAGCTGGTGAAGCGCGGAACGACGGCAACGTGGTTACTGGTACGTTTTCAGTGAACGGTGTTATTGCTTCTATTTTATTTGATTCTGGTGCCGACTGGAGTTACGTGTCTTTGGGGTTCAGTTCTCAGTTAGGGTTAAGTCCTACACTTCTCGTAATGAAACACATAGTAGAAATCGCAAATGGTAAAACAATCGAAGCTACACATGTCCTACTTGGGTGTAAAATCGATCTTCTGGGTCAAGTATTCGACATTGACTTAATACCTATTACTCTTGGAAGCTTCGATGTGATCGTTGGAATGGATTGGTTGTCCAAGTATCAAGCGGAGATTCTCTGTAAGGAGAAGATCATACGTGTCCCCCTTTCTGGTGGGGAATTTTTATCAGTTCAGGGTCATCGCAGTGGGACCCCGGTTAGCATTGTTTCAGCAATGAAGGCTCAGAAGTATCTGCGTAAGGGTTATCCTGCAATTTTTGCTCTTGTCACTGATTCACAGTCAGATGAGAGGAAGATTGAAAACCTCCCAGTTGTTCGTGAATATCCTGACATATTTCCTGAGGAACTCCCTGGTTTACCCCCACACCGTCAGGTGGAATTCCAGATCGACCTCGCCCCAGCGGCAGCCCCGGTTGCTCGTGCTCCTTATCGTCTCGCGCCAGGGGAGTTACAGGAATTGTCAAACCAACTCCAAGAGCTGTTGGATAGGGGTTTCATCCGACCTAGCTCTTCCCCTTGGGGAGCCCCAGTTCTATTTGTGAAGAAGAAGGATGGGTCCTTCCGGATGTGTGTAGATTATCGCGAGCTCAACAAGGTGACGGTTAAAAACCGTTATCCTTTACCTCGTATTGACGACTTGTTTGACCAGCTGCAAGGGTCAAGTTTTTACTCCAAGATCGACTTAAGGTCGGGTTATCATCAGGTGCGAGTCAGAGAAGAAGACGTTCCCAAAACAGCGTTTCGGACGCGGTACGGTCACTACGAATTCTTGGTTATGCCATTCGGGTTGACCAACGCACCAGCGGTCTTCATGGATCTCATGAACCGCGTGTGCAAGCCATACCTTGATGACTTCGTTATCGTTTTTATTGACGACATTTTGATTTATTCCAAGAGCAAGGAAGATCATGAGCGGCATCTGCGCCTCATCCTAGAACTCCTGAGGAGGGAGCAACTGTACGCAAAATTTTCGAAGTGTGATTTTTGGATACGGGAGGTGCACTTTCTGGGGCATATAGTTAATGAGCTAGGCATACATGTGGATCCTGCCAAGATCGACGCCATCAGAAATTGGGCGGCACCAAAGAATCCTTCGGAGGTGCGGCAATTTCTCGGTCTAGCAGGGTACTATCGTCGTTTTATTCAGAATTTCTCGAAGATCGCTCAGCCACTCACTTCATTAACACAGAAGAAGGTAGTTTATTCATGGGGAGCGAAACAGGAGGATGCATTCCAACTCTTGAAACAAAAATTATGCAGCGCGCCGATTCTATCACTACCAGATGGTACCGAGGATTTTGTGGTTTATTGTGACGCTTCGATTCAGGGTCTCGGTTGCGTGTTGATGCAACGCGAGAAGGTGATAGCTTATGCTTCTCGTCAGTTGAAAGTACACGAGAAAAACTACACAACACATGACTTGGAGTTGGGAGCGGTAGTCTTTGCACTGAAGATATGGAGGCATTATCTCTACGGCACGAAATGCACCATCTATACTGATCATAAGAGCCTTCAGCATATCTTCGACCAGAGGGAATTGAATATGCGTCAGCGTCGTTGGGTAGAGTTGTTCAATGATTACGAGTGTGCCATCAAGTATCACCCGGGTAAGGCTAACGTTGTAGCGGATGCTCTTAGTCGCAAGGAACCGAAGCCGAAGCGTATTCGTGCCCTACAGCTTACTATACACTCTGATTTACCTGCTCGAATCCGTTCAGCTCAGATTGAAGCGTTAAAAGAAGAAAATATTGAGGCTGAAGGATTGCGAGGTCTACACAAGAAGAAGTTCGAGCAACGGTCTGACGGTATTTACTACTTCATGGAACGACTGTGGGTTCCTTTATTTGGTGATCTTCGAGAGCTTGTGATGGACGAAGCACACAAGTCACGATATTCTATTCACCCAGGGTCCGATAAGATGTATCAGGACCTCAAAGTTTTGTATTGGTGGCCGAATATGAAAGCTCTCATCGCAACATACGTGAGTAAGTGCTTGACTTGCGCTAGGGTCAAAGCAGAGTACCAGAAACCTTCGGGCCTACTCCAGCAGCCGGAGATACCCATGTGGAAATGGGAACAGATCGCTATGGATTTTGTTACGGGGTTACCGAGAACTCAGACTGGGAACGATACTATATGGGTGATTGTCGACCGTCTCACAAAGTCAGCACACTTCTTAGCGATCAAGGAGACAGATAAGTATTCACAACTCGCAGCAGTGTACCTTAAAGAGGTGGTTTCTAGGCACGGAGTGCCGACTTCTATTATTTCTGATCGAGATCCTCGTTTTACTTCGGAGTTATGGCAGGCTATGCATAAGTCGTTCGGCTCGAGTCTCGATATGAGCACGGCTTATCACCCACAAACGGATGGTCAGAGTGAACGCACCATTCAGACGCTAGAGGATATGTTACGGGCATGCGTTATTGATTTTGGAAAAGGATGGGAGAAGCACTTGCCGTTGGTCGAGTTTTCCTACAATAACAGCTACCACACCAGTATCAAGGCGGCACCATTTGAGGCACTGTACGGGAGGAAGTGTCGTTCACCTCTTTGCTGGGCTGAAGTGGGTGATAGTCAGATCACAGGTCCTGAGATAGTACTCGAAACTTCAGAGAAGATCGTGAAAATCAGAGAACGTATGGCAGCTGCTCGTGATCGTCAGAAAGCCTATGCAGACAAACGTGCCAAAGAGGTAGTGTTTGAAGTGAATGACCGAGTTATGTTGAAAGTCTCACCATGGAAAGGGGTTGTACGCTTTGGGAAACGTGGCAAGCTGAATCCACGATATGTTGGACCGTTTAAGGTTCTGGAGCGTATTGGTAAAGTGGCTTATAGATTGGAGTTACCTACTGAACTGGGTAATGTTCACGATGTATTTCATGTGTCGCAGTTGAAGAAGTGTTATGCTGACGACCCATTAACGGTACCTTTGCAAGAGTTAAAGATTGACGACAAGTTGCAGTTTGTTGAAGAACCCATCGAGATCATGGACCGAGAGGTCAAAGTGCGTAAACACAGTCGTATTCCCATCGTCAGAGTTCGTTGGAACTCAAGACGTGGACCGGAGTTCACGTGGGAGCGCGAGGATCAGATGAAACTAAAGTACCCTCACCTCTTCCCCAAAGACAAAGCGGAGTCAAGCAAAACTGGCGAATCTCGGGGCGAGATTCCCTTTCAAGTTGGGGATGATGTCACACCTGAACAAAATCCGCAACAATCTTGAATCCTCACTTCATTCGTTCGTGCCTACTTGTCAAATTTCGGGACGAAATTTCTTTCAAGTTGGGGATGATGTGACAACCCGAACTCCCGAGGTCAGTAATGTGATTTATCAAATTCTAATTCCCCGTTATTCGTTCCTCTTAATTATGGTTAAACGTGTGATGCTAGTATTCTGATCTATTATAATTTATTTTTCGTACCTTTCGTGTTTGGGTCGCGTCTTGGTATACTTTTAGTTATAGGTGGATCACGTTTACTTCATAAACACGACTCATACACACGCATTATCTTAGAAAGTATCAATTGAGCCCAACAGTAACTAAAACCCACACTTGGCCCATTTGGGTATTGTAGAGCCCAACAGCAAGATGATGTACGGCTGGGCCTTGTAGAGCCCATGTGGGTATTGATTTGAGACCGGCCTATAGGGCTTATATACATCTGCATTGAGTCTAAATTATTCACGTTCTTGAGTTGAATAAATCATATTCCAAACCCTAGTTGTACACGGCAGTTGTGAAGGTTACCCCATTCCCCAGTCGCAACATCATCTTGCTCAACCAAGGCTTACGGTTAGTGAACTCAGCCATGTTTGTCTAGTGTTTAATTGCCTGATTTGTTATATGCGGGTTAGAGTTTAGTTGTGTTTTGCTTAACGTCCGATGTGTAGCCTGTTACGTATTAACTAAATTAAACGATTGGTATGATAACCGAGATTATTGTTGATGATTACTCGAACACACGTTACGGGCCGAACAGTAACTAGAAACCGATTGATGTATAAATTTTTATAGAGATCATGCTGGTAAAATTACGTATGATGAAAACCAGGTTATTTGTAAAGTAAATTGCATGATTCATATAGAATGTGCTTGACGACTATTGAATGCTTTGGGGTTGCTTGTTCATGAATTGACTGAATAATTATGTGCCTTTAGGGTTGCTTACGGGTGATAAATTCTGTACACATGCACATGCCATTCGTTAAGTAGAGTATGGTTGATCTAAATTGTGTTGCGTATGATATGATGAACTGAGTATATATGAGAAATTGTAAGTATCTTGTTGTGTAGTTGAATTGTTTGTGATGTAATGAAAGCTGCTGGGAATATTGAAAGGGTTCACGGCTGAACTTTATGATCATGGGGCTGATACATTAGTTGAATTATTACAACAGTGAACTGGAACAAATCAAAAAGAAGGGGGCATAGGGCCGATAGTTTGTATGCAGACCCCAGCTAGTAGAATGGATACAAAAGTTTAACTATTTCATTTATAAATCTTGGTTTGGGCTTGTGGGTTAGATAGTTGGTAATAGGGGATCATATACATTCACGTATTGGGCCGGTTTGAGTGGGACTCTTCTTGGGATGTCATGAACACTTAGAAGGACCCTAGGCCTGATAACTCATAAGTAAGTAAAACAAGTGATTGGGTCAACACTATTGGGCCGAATCAATAGTCAAAAGGATGGCCGCATAAGGAATGGATCGGCTGGACAGTATATGCTTTAATGTGTTAAGTTATTGTGTCATTTCATGTAATATCTTGAACTATTTAAGTGTGTAAAGTTGGGTGATACTTAGCATATACGAATAAACTGTCATGACATGAGTCACATGTGTGCAATTTAAGAACCAAGAATATGTTGATGTGAGTTTTGCATACGTTTAAATTGTTGTACGCTGGGTATACGTAAACTGACTATAAATGGTAACCTTATAGGACGTGTTGATTATTGAATAACAAGTAACAAGTTCTACCGGGCAACCAAAGGTGAGTTCACTACATTCGAGCATGCGTCCCAGTGGTTGGGGACAGTCAGTGGGTATTCCATGGGGGAATAGGGTTTTGGGTAAAAGAAACGAGTATATTGGTTAATGATCTCACCTATCATCTTTTGTAAGTCCCTCATCGGGTATTAGTTAGTAGCGCTACTTAGGTTTGGCACCCTCACACCGCTCCTGTAGAGGACGGAGGTGAACTAATGACCCAGTCTGGCCCAGTACTAGATAGGAGTACGTGGGAAGGGCAGTCGTGTATTTCAAGAGCCGTCATTGTTCGGAAATGAGATATTAACAATATTACTTGCATTGGTTATTGAACTGCTTTATATACAACGGGTAACAAACATTTTCTAAAACTGTGAACTCGCCAGCTTTGTCTGATACGTGTGTTACATGCTCGCAGGTCCTTAGGTACTTGGAACGCGGGAACTTGCTGGCTGGAGGGCGCGAGTGGTCATGGTTGCTTTGCTGAGTTATTTCACAAACATTTATTTACTTTGATTGTGTGAAACATATATTTTGTTATACGTTAATGCTTCCGCTGAACTTATGGTTTTTGAACAACTTATGTTTGGGATTTCGTATTTATTAAATGATGAAACTTTATTTCAAACTTGTGATTCAATGTAATTGGTGGCTCATTGCTAGTCGTCACACGCCTAACAGGGACACTCCCTAGGTGGTAATTTTGGGGGTGTGACACATTACCTCCTAGCATCCGTAATACAATACCATTGCCTCCTACCATCCATAATACAATACTATTACCAATCTTTCACTTTATTATATGTACATCAACACCCTTTATACCATCCAAACAACATATTACATTCTAAAGTGACAAATATAATCAAATCATCAACCACTAGATATAACTAACCAGAACACATGTATATGGGCCTACTTCATCATTTAAAATCTCAAACTTTTTGTACCAA
The DNA here is from genome assembly GCF_002127325.2 of Helianthus annuus. Taxonomy (NCBI): domain Eukaryota; kingdom Viridiplantae; phylum Streptophyta; class Magnoliopsida; order Asterales; family Asteraceae; genus Helianthus; species Helianthus annuus. Next base: position 63,076,545 of record NC_035440.2, on the reverse strand, counting down.
AACACGTTATATGATAGTTATACATAATGATGCGCATGTGCATTCTTAATATTGGTAATGTAAAAATTAGTGTATTGCGGATTGTAATGTAAATAAAAGTGCATTTTTCTACTACTGGTAATATATTACGGAATTTGTCCAAGAGAATGATACATATGCACATGTGCATCCATAATTATTACTCGAAAAAAAAAAATTTTTTTTTTGGTAATGAAATATAGCGATTTTTATTAGAAAAATATTAAAAAAAATATTTGTGTGTTTTTTGGATTTTTAGGTATTTTTTTGTGTTCACATTGGTTCTCGCGGTTCTCACAGTAAGGGTGGTTTTCAAATGAAACTTACCTTTATATATATATATATATAGGGTAAGGTTCATGCGAGAACCACCCTTATTGCGAGAACCGCGAGAACCAATGTGAACACAAAATAAAATCTAAAAAAAATCAAAAAAGCACTCAAAAAATTTTTTTTAATATTTTTTAACCAAAAATCGCTATATTTCGTTCCATAAAAAAAAAAAAAAAAAAAAAAAAAAACTTTTTTTTTCGAGTAACAGTTATCCATGCACATGTGCATATGTATCATTACTTCAACAAATTCGGTAATACATTATCAGGAATAGACAATTGCACTTTAATTTACAATACCATTAGTAATACACTACTTTTTACATTACCAATATTCAAAATGCACATGTGCATAATTAGGTATAACCATGATATAACGTGTTTTGGTACAAAAAGTTTGTGATTTTGAATGGAGAAGTAGACCCATATACATGTTTTTTGGTTAGTTATATCTAGTGGTTGATGGTTTGGTTATAGTTGTCAATTTTTTATGTAATATGTTGATTGGATGGTATAAATGGTGTTTACATACATGTAATAAAGTGAAAATATTGTTAATGGTATTGTATTATGGATGGTAGGAGGTAATGGTATTGTATTATGGATGGTAGGAGGTAATGGTAGTGTATTATGGATGGTATGATAGATGAAAGGGAAAGTGTATTCAAAGTGGTGTACCAAAACACCTTATTTCATGTTGATACATATAATGCACATGTGCATTTCTAATTTTGGTAATGTAAAAAGTAGTGTATTACATATGGTAGTGTAAATGAAAGTGCAATTGTCTAATATATGTAATGAATTACGGAATTTGTCAAAGAAATGACAGAAATGCACATGTGCATGCTTGTGTATTATGGATGGAATGATAGATGAAAGAGAAAGTAGTGTACCAAAACACCTTATTTCCTGTTGATACATATAGATGCACATGTGCATTTCTAACATTGGTAATGTAAAAGATAGTGTATTACACGTAGTAGTGTAAATGAAAGTGCAATTGACTATTATTTGTAATGAATTACGGAATTTGACAAAGAAACGACACATATGCACATGTGCATGGATAACTGTTACTCGATTTTTTTTTTTTTTTTTTGAAAATTTTTTTTATTTTTTTATTAACAAAATATAGCGATTTTTTCAAAAAAAATAGTAAAAAAATAAAAAAAAAATTTTTGGGTGTTTTTTAGATTTTTTTAGGAATTACTGTTTGTGTTCACACTGGTTCTTGCGGTTCTCGCAATAAGGGGTGGTTCCTAACGGATCTTTGTCCTATATATATATATATATATATATATATATATATATAGGGAGAAGATCATGCGAGAACCACCTCTTATTGTGAGAACCGCGAGAACCAATGTAAACACACCAAAAATGCCTAAAAATAGCTAAAAATCACACAAAATTTTTTTTTTGAATTTCTAATATTTTTTATAAAAAAATTGCTACTTTTCGAAGCCAAAAAAATTTTTTTTTTTAAATTTAAAAAAAAAAAAATTTTTTTTTTGGCTTCTAAAAGTAGCGATTTTAACATAAAAAATATTAAAAATTCAAAAAAAAATTTTAGATTTTTTTTTGATTTTTTTAGATTTTTTTAAGGTTTTTTGGGGGTTTAGTTTTTAGCATTTTAGCTTGGGGGGGGGGGTTAGGTTTTTGGGGGGTGGGGGAGGGGGTTTAGGTTTTTTTGGGGGGGGGGGTGGGGGGGTTTAGGTTTTTTTGGGGGGGGGGTTAGGTTTTTTTAGCTATTTTAGGTTGTGTTCACATTGGTTCTCAAGGTTCTCACAATAAGGGTGGTTCTCACATGAGCCCCTCCCTATATATATATATATATACATATATATATATATATATATACATATATATATACATATATATATATATATATACATACATATATATATATATATATATATATATATATATACTTTCTATAAAAGGAGAAATCCAAGTGACATAAGAAAAGCTGATGTGTCAGCTAGAGAGCATGTCCAACAATGCTTTTCTTATGTCATCCGCGATGAGGTGGCAGCGATAGAGGAAGCATAGTGACATCATAATTCAAAGATGTGCCATCCAAACCACTGCCCCAATTTTAAATTTCAAAGGTCTGGCACACATTCAATTATGAAACCGCTGATGTTCATTGAAATTTCAAACCACTTATGCTCATTAAAATGGAAGGGTAATTTGAAATTTAAAACTTCATAGGGATATGTAATTTGCATTTAATGTCATCAGAGCTTCAATTCTTCACTCTCTCAAATATAAATTCAAACCCAAATCCAAATTCGAACATAATTTCAAAAACCCATTTCAATATCTCTGTCTACTCTCTGTCTACTCTCTATCTTTAAAACTATAGATATAGAGAAGAGGATGAAGACAACAGAGGCGTTGCATTTAATATCGATTTGAATGGTAGTTTAAAAATAGATATTTTTTGATTTTTTCTTTTTTATCACAAACTGAAGGTTTGTATGCTAAATGTTCTTCAGGTAGATCTTGCTGGATTTGTTATTTGGTGTTGAAGTCTTGAGTTCGTTGGCCGAGCTTCCGAATGTGATCAAGGTTATAAAATGGATCTCAACTTTATTGAAGAAGAGGTAATGTCTGTTTGTGTTTAAAATAAATCATGATTCTATGAAATTTGATTGATATGTTTGTAGCTTTTGATTTTGTCTTTGATTTGTTATGTTTATTCAGATACTTGCATTGGTGTACCATGTGATTACGAGTAGATTGATTTTGATATGTTTGTAAAAGGAGAAATCCCAATGCAAATTAGAAAACCTGGTGATGTCTGTTTATTCATCATGGTTAATATCGATTTGAATATGATGCAGACGAACGGTAGTTTAAAAATAGATATTTTTTGATTTTTTTCTTTTTATCATGAACTGAAAGTTTGGATACTAAATGTTCTTCAGGTAGACCTTGCTGGATTTGTTATTTGGTGTTGAAGTCTTGAGTTCGTTGGCCGAGCTTCCGAATGTGATCAAGGCTATAAAATGGATCTCAACTTTATTGATGAAGAGGTAATGTCTGTTTGTGTTTAAAATAAATCATGATTCTATGAAATTTCTTTTATATGTTTGTAGCTTTTGATTTTGGATTTGATTTGTTATTTTTTATTCAGATGTTTGCATTGGTGTACCATGTGATTACGAGTAGATTGATTTTCAGTTGGTATATATTGGGATTAAATACTAAACTGGTGGAATGACAGCAAGTCCAGCTTATGCTTCAACCTGGTGATGTCTGTTTATTCGTCATGGTTAATATCGATTTGAATATTATGCAGACGAACGATAGTTTAAAAATAGATATTTTTTGATTTTTTTCTTTTTATCATGAACTGAAAGTTTGGATGCTAAATGTTGTTCAGGTAGATCTTGCTGGATTTGTTATTTGGTGTTGAAGTCTTGAGTTCGTTGGCCAAGCTTTCGAATGTGATCAAGGTTATAAAATGATTCTATGAAATTTTGTAGGATCGTGATCGTGACCCAAACGAGTCAATCAGAAGAGCTCTTGATCTGTTTCAGAGGCGGAAACTAAGAAACAGACTTGTAAAACAGCTTGTTTCACTTTAAATTGCCTTGTATATTGATAAAACGCAGTTTACAATCAAACGGCACTTCGGCAGCACTTCGGTACCGGAATTTTAGACCACCCCTACTGATTTCGCATGAACATCTATATATAGTAGTTGTAATTCCGCTTGAAGCATGTTCCGCACGAAATTAGTCTCAAGCGAGACTTAATTCCGCACGGAATTACAAGGTGTTACTTCCATACGGAATTAGGACCTTCATGCGAAATTACCTTTACATCCTATTTCTCGAACTACGTGCCCTGATCTAACATACATAGTACAAGACTCGATACAAGACGAAGTTGACAGACGCATGCACCAACAGACTCCCCCTCGAATGTTGACGAGTCTTAAGTGTCGAGTCTTTAACGTCTTCAGTCTTTATCAGTCTTCGGGCTTCCAGAAATTCTATCTGGCTCTTGCCTCACTCTAACATTCTTCTTCAGCTAATCTCCCCCTCGAATGATGCTCTATCAATCTCTGGCATCTTCAGGATCAAATCCCTAGCTCATGCATCTTCAGACTCTCTCTTTCCAACAGACTCCCCCTCAAGTTGTACTGGGATCGTAGTCTGGCTTTTACAGGATTAGGATAACAACCTGGCTCTGTACTCTCATTCAGAATCCAGGCTATCCTGCACATCCTCTACTCAAAACATAAGTTTTATAAAATTTAAACTATAACCATTTCAGAAACCACATGTAGGAAACACATCAAGAATGATTTAACATTATTAGATGACCACATGTAAAAATAACTTTTCAAACAAACTCTTCCCAAACATGTTCGTCATGTTTAGCACTTGGAATTTTGAAAATCAGCTTTTCATCATCAGTTGTCGAAAATCTTTTTGAATTTTTTCAAAATTTTATGCTAAAACACACTGAAAATCTTTTTGGAATTTTGAATATGAATTGCAAACCAGTAATGAAATACATACATACACTATTTTTGTGAGTTTGTGTAAGAGGATCATATCAGTTTTTGAGACAAATCACTAACACTGTTAAGCTTTACACATTTTAAGCTTTAAATGATTCACTTAGATTGTCAGTATACTGGTCCACTTAAATTTTGACACAAAGTTCAATCGTTCCGAGATACGTGATTAATGTCTTAAGGACTTAAACTTATTCGCGTAAACTACCACTTGAATATACTCCCGTATCCAGATCCCAATATTCAGTCTTATAGGTGATTATACCTTGATGATATCTGTAAGGGGTTAGATGCGAAACCGTGAGAGCTCAGGTCAGAACTTCCATTCAGCAGAGAGATGATGGCTCGACTTTTGGTGTGTCCCCTTTAGAGGATCTTTTTTTTACAACAGCACATGATTAGCATTTTTCAATTTTTCATCATTTTTTGTACTGAGGGTAGCGCTGTATTTCAAGCAAGCGGAAAGTATTATACGGGGACTAGGCCATTGCTTCTGCAAGATCAGAAGTCCCGGGATAATACCCCAGATATCACTAAGCATAAAGACCTAGTATCTCAGAAAGAGGGACCTTTCAAACAAGATTTCGGGGGTTACCCATATATCCAAGAAATGTTACCCACGAGATAAGCAAGTTTGAAATTTAGGTTTATATCTCGAAAACAATCTATTAAATGTGTAAAAACCTACTGACATATCCGCAGTGAGACCGTTTATCACATTTAAACATTCCATATCTTTAGCGTGTTGTGATAGTCCACTGATGTACTATCATTTCCTATTTTTCACAACCAAACTCATTTTTGATTTTATCATGTTTTTGGATTTTTCAAATTTTCTAATGTTTTTGGATTTTCTGAAACTTACTCCCCCTGAAACGCAAACACATCTAAAGAAATTTGAAAACAAACTGAACAAGTAAAGTGACAACTGATCGTCAAGCTTCAATTCGCCATCTACTTGGCATAAACAATCAGAACTTCCCCTTACAACAAACCATTTTCCCATTATGATTTCAAAACACTTAAGTTTGTTTTAATCAAAATGGTTTTTCCGGAAAATTAGTTGTGTTGTTACCACTTGTAGGTTAGGGTTCAATTCATCACATTGCTCTTTCAACCACTTTGAACAATTTTTACAATCTTAGATTTTCACAACAACTACCACATGTAGAAAATCAAGTACAACTTAATGTCCCTGATTTACCACTTGTAGATCAAACCAATCAAACCTGATACAAAGAATGATGCCGATTCCTGCTCCACTCTTACCAACCTGGGAGCTCCGGCAAGTCAGGTGTTTACTCAAACATTATGTCCAACCAGGCCTGACCAGCCTTGGGTGATTTTGGTACACATCTATCCCACCAACATTTTGATTTGTAAAACTCTTTTGCACCCTTTACCTTCCTATTAGCCATCTTACCAAAAATATGCTTGACTTTCCCATTGAAAGCCTTCTCAACATCAAATTCTCCCTTATCAGTAAAGAATTGATTTGAGATCTCAACCTTCCCAACTTTTGATTTTAGATTTTCCTTTGACAATGGAGGAAAATTTTCATCGTTCACCTCTGGAACGGAATTATCATTACTATTCTCATTTTTCTCAACAAGTGACTCCTCTGATTTTATGGAATCAGATTCATTGTCAGAACTACTTCCAGATTTAATAACCCATTTCTGCTTGTTCAAATCACCTTTTCTTTTGTAAAAACATTTTGAACTCTCACCTTTTTCAGAAATAGAATTTTCAAACATTTTATCCTTTTTCAATGATTGTTCTGTCTTATCAACAAATTTCCTTTTCGAATCAAACTTAGAAATAACTCCCTGTTCTTTGTAGTTGGACTTGGGACAATTCCAAGCTATATGTCCAACTTCTTGGCATTTGAAACAAGTTCTTCTGTCAACTTTTGGAGCAAACTTTCTCACATTTTTCTTTATTTCAGCAAGAAACTCCTGGTTTGACTGTTTCCAGAAAGGTTTCTTCTGTTCTTCATCACAACTTCCACCTGCAACAAATTTTGTATTTGGTTTATAAGTTTTCTTATATTTATAATTTTCTGGGGAAATGAAACGAAGACCTTTCTTTTTGAAGTTACCATTATGGTTTGGTTTCTTTTGAAAACTATAACCACAATTATAACCCATTTTCTTGTTTATCTTTTGTTTAATTCTTGAAGTGTAAAGTTTAGGTTTTTCAGAAAGATTTAAATCTTTTATTTTAGAAATATTAATATCTGTTAATTTGAAAACCTATTTGATCATTTCAGTCTTAACTCTTCTTATTGGGAATTCTTCATCAGAAAATAATTTGTCCGAATTATTCAGAGTATATGCAACCTTAAACAGTTCATCACTCAAATTATTCTTTGATAACAAGAATTCTTTATTGTAAACCCTCTTAACCGGTGAACTCGGACTCTTCTCAGACGAACTCGAACTATCTGACTTAGACTCCGACTTTGACTCTTCATCTATATCCAACACCTGATCGACAACTTTCTTTACTAACTCAGACTCATGATCAGTGTTAGACGCTGTGAATGTGACACCAATGTTGTCTGGTAACTCATCAATGGTTTCAGACTTTAACTTTATGTTCACTGCCTTTTTTAGACGCTCCTCATTAGGATTCCTGGGGGAATAACTCTCATAGATTGGAGGCGGACACTTGTTATACTTGACGTTGTGTTTCTTACCAGTATCAGTATCTTTAGTCTTTTTCTCCTTGAATGCTTCAAGACCTGCAACAGTAGGATACACACGATCAATCAAATAATCACATGTTGTATAACTCAACAATAACCGTTTAATCATTTCACTCTCAATCTTCTCAAGCTCTATTTCTTTCTTCAACTGTGCACAATCTTCAATGTACTCATTAATGACTTTCTGCTTCGACATTAATGTAGAGTTCATCTTTGTCATAGCAGCTTCAATTTTTGTATTTGTCTTTTTCAAACCATTTACTGTGTTGTTCAGGATATCATACGATTCCTTCACATACTTCACATCAGACAGTAAATCTTCTTTAATTTTCTCTAATTCAGCAATATTCTTATCTTTCTCATCATAATTCTTGTAAGATTCTGAACATTTCTCACAAGGTTTAGTAACCTCAACTATCTTTTCAACCTCGACAATCTTTTCTTTTTCAATAATTTTCTCAACTTCAACAATTTTTTCTACTTCGAAAATTTTCTCTACTTCGACTATTTTTTCAACTTCAACTATTTTCTCTACTATTTTCTCAGTCACTGGTTCAACATTTGCTTCTCCAGCTTCTGTCATTGCCTTTTCATCAGCCATCATTTTTGTTGCTTCCAGTTATCTCTTCAATCTTGCAATCTTCTTCTGATTCAGCATCTCCATTTTATCTGCAAAAAACAAATTAAAACTATCAGGATCTATACCTTTTCTAGCTTTGTTAAGATATTCTTCTTCATCATCGGTATCAAAATCACTTCCTAAATCCCTCTGCAACTTTTTCATCATCTTGATGAATAAGTAAAGCTTTCTTCTCTCCTTCTTCAATAGCACGAGCATGTGCAGTTTGCGGTTATTGAGCAATCTGATGGAAAATTGATTTCTGATAATAATTGTTCTTTTCTTGATTCTCAGTTGCCTCTTGGTTTTTACACTCTCGTTTAAAGTGTCCTGTTCCTTTGCAACGGAAACAGGTAACTTTTGATTTGTCAAATCCTAATGGAGAAGTAGCCAATCCCCGAAACTCATCTCAACCAGTGATTTGCTGAAATTTTTCAGCTCTTCTAACAGCACTGGCCATGCACCATTTGACATCCATTAACTCAAGTTCCTCTGCATCAATTTGGTCATAATCTTCTTTTGTAACCATCGGATTTCCAGTTTTGCCAGCAATCAAACTTTCGTATGATTCCAACATAGCAACGAGTGATGCCATGTGTTGCTTTGCAATTTCTGGAGACAAGTTGTGACCATTTTGAATGTTTAAAGTAACATTGCATTGAAGATTTGTAGCACTTTGCTATTAAGGACTTGATGTTGTGCTGTTTGGATCAAAACTTGAAAACGATGAAGAATATCCACCACTTTGAGTTGTAGTGCTAACATTCAGACTAGAGGATCCACCAGCACTAAAACCAGCTTGGATCTTTGGACTGGGAGTAGTAATTTCAAACTTGTTTCCCCGATAATATAAACTGACATCTTGTTGAGCATTTGGATTCTTCATAATTGCTGTTTTCTGGATATCCAACTCGTGCTCTTCAATCTTTTGAATAAACTGTGCTAGATTCATATTTTCAGATTTTCTTGTGTGTTTTAAGATCAACAAATACGTTTCCCACTTGTTCTGTGGTAACGCATCAGCAAGTTTGTCCACCCACTCATCATCATCTTTCGTTATCTCCAATCTTCCCATTTCTAGAACAAGATGACAATATTTGTCGATGGTTGTTTTTGTTGATTCACCTTCGAAGGCTGTAAACGTATCAAATGATTTCTTCAACAATGCCTTCTTATTTTTGATCATATCAGCACTTCCTTTGAACTTTTGAATCAATGCATTCCAAATTGACCTTGCAGTACCCGAATGTTGAAGTAACACAAAGATATCTTCTTTAACTGCTTGCTGGAGGATGCTGATCATCATCTTTTCACTTGTGTATTTCAACTTATCACCATCTAAAAACTCACTAAATGCTTTTTCGAGCCCACGTTCATTTTTTGGTTTCTCGTAATCTTTCTCTAGTGCACACCATACATCAAACTTGTATGCTTGCACCAGTTCTCAAACCGACTTTGCCACCCTTTAAAATCTTCAATATACATCAGCTTCGGCGGTTTTTGATAAGTTCCAGTCTCGTTCTCACTGTACAATGTTTCAGCAGCTGTAATTGGAGCCACTGGGGTAGCAAACGCATTGTAGAATTCTTTTGCCATGCTTCAGTAACACGGTTATCAAAACAAACACTTTTCAAATGAAAATAATGCTTCAAACGGTATCACTTCAAGCGAGATTATCTTCAAACGAAATTACCTGCACCAGACAACTTCAAACGAGATTAAAATTCGAGCGGAATTATACTTTTCAAACGAAATTAGATAATTCCGTACGGAATTACTCAGCTTCACACGTAATTAACTTTGGCACGAGATTATACAAACGAAATACTAATTCCGTGCGGAATTAGATGCAGTTTGAAATGAAATTAACTCCACAAAGTATTTCCGTGCGAAATTAAGGTTCACTTTCAAATGGAATTATGGTGATGTCATCATGTTCGAACTGTTTTTCAAACGGAATTACAAAATTTTTCAGATTAGATTGACTTAAGGTCCAATTCTCTCAAGGTTTTGTTAAAACACTGTTTCGCTTATGTTGTGAAAAATTCAGGCCATTTTATCCGTTACAACTCGTTCAATTGATAAAAGAAGGTGTAGAAGATAGAAAATTAGATGAAATCAGGCTGAATTTAGCAGAACTCTTCCTCCTGAGCTCTGATACCACATGTACGATCGTGATCGTGACCCAAACGAGTAATCAGAAGAGCTCTTGATCTGTTTTAGAGGCGGAAACTAAGAAACAGACTTGTAAAACAACTTGTTTCACTTTAAATTGCCTTATATATTGATAAAACGCAGTTTACAATCAAACGGCACTTCGGCAGCACTTCGGTACCGGAATTTTAGACCACCCCTACTGATTTCGCATGAACATCTATATATAGTAGTTGTAATTCCGCTTGAAGCATGTTCCGCACGAAATTAGTCTCAAGCGAGACTTAATTCCGCACGAAATTACAAGATGTTACTTCCATACGGAATTAGGACTTTCATGCGAAATTACCTTTACATCCTGTTTCTCGAACTGCGTGCCCTGATCTAACATACATAGTACAAGACTCGATACAAGACGAAGTCGACAGACGCATGCACCAACAAATTTGTTTGATATGTTTGTAGCTTTTGATTTTGTCTTTGATTTGTTATTGTTTATTGTTTATTCAGATGCTTGCATTGGTGTGCCATGTGATTACGAGTAGATTGATTTTTAGTTGGTATATATTGGGATTAAATACTCAACTGGTGGAATGACAGCAAGGCCTGATCAACCAAAGGAAAACCACTGCTCTGTAACAGCAGTGGTTCAGTATCTACAGCGAATTCAACATCAGCATTTATGTATCAGTTTTTCTTATGTAACAGTGTTTAGATTTTGTTAAGCTTCGATGATGGTTGTTAGATTTATGAAAATGTAATTGCTACAGTTTGAATATTATTGTTATTATATTATCATCTGTTGATCGTGGTCTGTTAAAGCACTGCTCTTAAACATTCTCTGTTGAACTGCATCATCTGTTAGTCCATAGGAGAGGTTCTCTTTGGCATACCTTTGCTTGAACCGTGTCGGTATTTATCAGCAGATGTTCATCATGAGGCGTGTGTAAATAGATGTTTGAAATCCTCTGTTGAAGTGTATCACTGTTAAGTCACAACAGATGTTAGCAATTTATATTGTGGAATGATCAGCAGATGTTATGTTTTGTAGACCTTTGTTTCAACAGCAGATGTTAGCTTTATGATACTTTTGTATTCATATTCAGCAGCAGAGGTTGTTTTATCAGCAGAGGTTATTTGCTATAACAGTTTTTGTGTTTATTAGTAGAGGTTGTTTTATTAGCAGAGGTTATTTGCTATAACAGTCTTTGTGTTTATTAGCAGAGGTTGTTTTATCAGCAGAGGTTATTTGCTATAACAGTCTTTGTGTTTATTAGAAGAGTTTGTTTTTATCATCAGAGGTTATTTGCTATAACAGTCTTTGTGTTTATTAGCAGAGGTTGTTTTATCAGCAAAGGTTATTTGCTATAACAGTCTTTGTGTTTATTAGCAGAGCTTATGTTTATCAGCAGAGGTTATTTGCTATAACAGTCTTTGTGTTTATCAGCAGATGTTGTTTGGAACAACAGACTTTGCTTGAACAGATTTTCTATTTGACAGAGCTTTTGGTTTGTCAGACTTTATCTAAATAGAGGTTGAGTGTATAAATTTACGGAATATAATTCAAGTTTTAATGTATCATGAAGAACCAATTAAAATATATGGAGAATGTACAACAAAGGTTTAAGTTAATATAAATAATAAGACAAGCATACATGATTATAATTTAAATATTCGTAAGTCGTAAGTTTTCAAAATATAGAAGTGTGATACATCACCATCCCATAATTTATCTCAAATGAGATAATACAAACAACCACACCTATCTGTAGACTTTCTTTAAGATCAGGTTGGCTTTTTCTTCAGAGTAGACAAATTTGCATCTCATATTTCTGTAGATACCATTGGGCTTAGTGAACTTCTTGGTGAATTGACAAGTCACGTATCTAAATCCCTTGCCATGCTTCTCCCGTCGAAAGTCAATTACAGTGTCAACTCCATTCAGATTTTCAACTGTCATCTTCAATGTTCTATGAATCCTTGATAAAGAAGCTACTTTCACATTCAGACGCTTAAAAATAAATATAAAATACCAATAATTTATAAGAAATACATAATGTATTTAAGTAAAGTAACAAAAATTACAGCTTAATTGTAACAAACATTTAACATCCAAAGAATGAGGAATAATATATTAACAGAATAAACTTACAAAATGTTTGCTGCAGTACCATACGATTTGTAAGGGGTATCCATCAGTATCAACTTCATAATCTGAGACAGCGGCATCAAAATCTGCGTCGTCGATATCATCGGATGATTCATTCGATACAACATAATCACTATCAGAATCTATGTCATTGGATTCTTCAACATCCGACTGGTGTTGCAGATCCTCAGTAATTTGAGGAACTTCCAAATTGGGTGAGGAAGTATCGTCTATCGGACTGTCATTGGATTTTGGTGCAACAATCTCACATCCATTCAAATCAAAGGCAGCTAGCAGAAAGATGTAATCCGCTACGTATCTTAAAACAAGTACAATTCCTGTTTGCATACCCATGTAGTGTACAACCTTTTCCCATCCATCGGTTATAAAGTAACAATTCCGAAGAGGATCACGTTGAAGTAGTACATCAAAAGAGTCTCACTGATTCACATTGATCTTAAATGTCTCTTTAAGTTTACCAAATCCAATACTGACATTGACTAACTCTTTGGGTATTAGCTGAACAAAAACATATAAAATTATGAAATCAACAAAGGTACAGTAAAATTAACAACTATATCACTAATTACTATAGTAACATTTAACTATTGGATTAAAATACCAAAACTTACCAACACGTCTTTACAAACATCAGTAAAACTGTGGGAGAATGAATCTATACATCCAAACTTCCTCTCAAACCATATTGATGTGAACATAGAAATCATTGGGAGTTTTGTTGGATAATGATGAACTTTTTCAAAAGGTGTCAACAGATATGTATATGGTGAAGTTTTTTTAAATACCAACAAACATCCTTCTTTCAATGAAAGGTCAGAGACAACTGAGGACCATCCTTCTTTTAGAGCAAAAGTTCCATTGTGTTTTGAAAATCGGTAATCCCATCTCATACCGTTTACACACTCTATAACGCCAACGTTACCAGGAACTTCTTTGAGTAAATGATTGTTTGCAAAGTTTTGTGGTATTATCTGTTGAGTTCAAGTATTTAAGTATTGGCAAATGTTATATGTGAATTAATTGTTAGCAATAAAACTGTAGAAAATGGTTTTTTGGAATTAAGAGAATCCAAATATTTATAAAAATACATCTTCCAAGATATTATGTTTCTGGTTAAAAATCAAAGAAAAAATGAGACAATGTATTTTATCTGATACTTCATTATTTATAAAGACTGTGATAACAAATGTGAACCAACAATGTTTAACATATCTATGTCATTCAGATAACGCATTTAATATTTATCGATTTATCTAGAGTATAACAATAAATAAAGATTCTTCAAAAACTGTAGAATCGAGTAGCACTCTAAATAATTTTTTTTGGATGCAAGTCAATAAACAAAAGATTTGTCATTTAATCATATTCTTTAATATCAAGTAAGAAAAACAACAAAATATACCTTATCGATTGCTTTCAAGAATCCAAATGCAACACCATATCGAACAAAACTTCAAATCAGAAACATTATAAAAAATAAAAAAGCTTGTAAAATTAAATTGATATATCATCTAAAACATGCAATACATTGAGAACAGTCTTCATAACAGTTGTTAATCATGTACATATGAAACTAATGTATATACAAATTTTAATAAATATTATTATACCTTGATCGAAGTTGTTGATGATGTCAAAAGTAAGAAGAATTCAAGTGGAGTAATTCAATATTTCAAATGGACATCGGTGATTAAAACTTGAAGCACTTTTTATGAGATCAGACAAACAATTTTGTAAAGGGGATTTGGAGAGTCGTTAAAAAGGTAAAGTATGTTTCCATCTGCCTCTATGGAAAAAGGTAAACCGCCATGGGAATAATAAATTACATTTTACCGCCATTGAGATAAGGAACTCACATTTTACCCCCTAATAATATAGCTTTCTTTTTCAAATAAGTCAGATCATTTTCAAATAATTCAAACCATTTTCAAAATACTTTGAAAGTCTTTTTCTTGAGTACTCAACAATCTTCTTCATTCAGATATTTGAAATTATGGCTTCAGATAATAGAATTTCAATTAGTATGAATTGTTCTTTCAACCAAGTCAAAGTCAAGTCTGTGCTGAAGCAAGGAAAAAAGGAAGCGTGTTATGCAACAAAAGAGAAACAAGAGTGCTTTTCATCATACATCGACATCCGATTCTGTTAAAAGGATTCCATTATTAAACACTCCAAGTGGTATGTTGATGTGTGTAAAATGCAACATATAAATTACATCAAATGAGGCATAAAACTAACCCTTTTTAAGTACTAATGTTGGAAAAAGAGTGTTTTTGTCTTCCTTTTGTATTTTCAGGATTAAATGAGCTCAAATTCACAAAAGAAGCAAAAAGACAGCTAAATCTAACATAAATACAAGAAAAGGAACATAAGTGGATTGCCCGACCCCTCAACAGCATCCTCCCAAGCAAAATAGAGAAGGCAGAAGACTGAACACACCCCATGCTCAGGCAGCACGGGGCCGTGCCCAAGAAGCAGCAGAAAAGACAAACCTATAGAAGCTTCTATTGCCCACCACGGGGCCATGCCCAGTGAACACGGGGGCGTGGCGAAAGTACAGCAGGCGCATTAATTGTAATTGCGAATTACAATTAATGAAGAGAGAGAGTGTCAGACAGGCACGAGGCCGTGTCCAGCGGACACGGGGCCGTGCCCAGCCTTCTGTTCAGCCTATAAATAGGAGTGCTTGATTTCATTGCAACCCATCCCTTGGCACACCACCTCTCTCACACTTCATCCACCACCCACCACCATCACAACACCATCATCCACCACCATCATCCATTGTCCATCATAGAGTGTGTGAGTCGTCTCGGGATCCAAGATTGATCGTAAGAGTTCTTGACAATCAAGGCCATGTTTGCCTAAGTCTCTTACATCACTTGGTGAAGACAAGTGTTTAGTATAATACTTTTTATTTTTAATCTTTTGCACTTTTTATTTGGTTTTGTATTAATGACTTTAATAACTAGTTGCTTATGTTGAAGGTGATCTTTCCTTATCGTTTGTCCGTGGTGTCTTGGCATTATTTTACTGTCTATATAAAATAAAAGATTTTCAACATTCATATCTACACGGTCTATATGGAGGTATGTCGGCTACCTGGTCGGGGGTTAAGGGAACGGTTTGGTAAGGGTCTTGCCCTTGTTCAGCGTTTAGAGGTCCTGCAAGGGACCTGGGTCAAATTTAGTAGGATCTCCTTCAATGCCCATAGGTATTGGATGGCGGGGATCCAAACTCTTTGACCCCCTCATAAGTTAACTACTATTAATACTATAACCCGGCTATTTAGGACTGTATCCCTGCTGACTCAGACTACTTAGTCGAGGGTAACGTCACCTCCAAAAGAGTGGCCTACCATAATTTGCATTAATAACTTAATTCATTATCTTTCAATAATCCGACCCTTTAGGATTGTATCCTTGCTGACTCAAACTACTGGGTTGAGGGTAACGTCGCCTTCAAAAGAGGGGCCTACTACAATAACTAAGATAATCTCTTAAACAAGTGCAAAAGTGCGAAAATAATCAAAGGTCATACTAATACACGAGTCGGATCCAAGTGATTCATCTTGTCTATCTGTTTTTATTTTTATTTTATTTTCAGCATTTAGTTAGTTTTTATTTTCTTAGTTTAAAAATCTTTTCTAACATTTTGATTTGGTTAGACGTTGAGGATAAACCGGTACTAAAAGCACTTGTGTCCTTGGACGACCTCGGTATCTTACCAACACTATACTACGTCAACGATGGGTGCACTTGCCCATATGTGTGTTTAGTGTTAGTAAATATCGTGTTTTATAAATTTAAAACTTGGCTAAAAGTGTAAAAAGGGCTTTAAATATACATCTAAAATATATTACACTGCACACGCATCAAGTTTTTGGCGCCGTTGCCGGGGACACAAGGATTTTAAGAAAGTTAGGAATCAACGGCCTAATCATATTTTTATTTTTCTTTTTAATTTTTTAGGATTTTCTTAGTTTTTCAGCTTCTGCAGAGCTCAGCACGGGCCGTGCCCGCTGAACACGCCCCCGTGCTCAATCATTGGAAGTGGCAATCCTGTTTTAAGTCAGACAGTAAGCTGAACACGGGGCCGTGCTCACTCAACACGCCCCCGTGCCCAAGATTCACTTACTGAAAACAGAACCGTTAGATCCAGGCGGTTGGTAATTTCTGACATAAACATGAGTGATAGTAATTCTTTTTACTTTCGGCACTCTTATGGTACGTGGTGTCAATTATGTGGAGGCGAACATAAAGAATTAAAATGTTACTTTCTAAATTATAGGCCCCACTACATAGACCCACCGATTCCTTGTAACCTTAAGAGGGGCGAAAGTAAAAATAATCACTATCTCTCCCTCGAATGCGCCCAGCCAGATATTCTAGGAGAAATGCTCCTTGACGAGTTATTTCAACTAGAAGAGCTAATTTTAAATTGGTCAAAAGAGCCTAGGAAGGATTTTATTGATCCACCCCAAGACGATGACCATGAAGAAATGTTGGGATCGCATTCCGACAACCTCGTTGCTCCCGAAAATACCTTCATACCTAGCGAAGACTTGGACGATAGTCGTCCCTGTGCCGATTGTGCCGTGAAGGACTCTCCATCGACTTCGTTGGTTGCATACATAGACCTGAGCGATTCGGCATACACCTTCTTTAGCAAGAGCCCGGGAAAGGGTTGGACTTGTCCACCTAGAATGAAAATAGGAATTACCCTCACCGACAACCTCTTGCGTTCTCGCCTTAGTCTAGGACAATTAAGGTATCTTAGGCACTTTGGAGTTGTCCCCACCAGTAAGGAACCACCCGATATCAATAAAATCCTTAGAAGTAAGGAAACTCCATAAGACAGCTTCCAGACACGGGGCCGTGTCCAGGTCAACACGCCCCCGTGCTCACCTAAAAGATTCTCTGCTGATTTTGTCAGAATACGGACAAAATGTGTCAGGATTTCATCTGCACATGGGGCCGTGTCCAGCCAACACGGGGCCGTGTCCAGTGCGCTGTCGTTTTCTTTTAATGCAGCCTGATTCCTGCTCATTTTTGACCACTTCAAAAGACAAAGATTCCTGGGATCTTCACTCATACCATCCTAGGTAAGTTCTAAAAGAAGGTTCCCAAGAACCATCTTGTCCCTTCCACTTTTATTCATTACCTCTTCTTTCAATTTTTTTCAAACATTTCCTCCATGGAAGCTTGGAAGCTCCATGATTCCAACCTTTTATGTAAAGTTTGTAAAGTTATTTGCTAGGGATTCTTGTTTAAAGTTAGTTGTATAACTTTGTTTTAAATTATCTGTGCTTAAAACCCAGCTGAAAATCATAAAAATAATTTAAAACTCCAAGACTCCTTAGCCTAAAATCCTGCAGAAAAATGGACACGGGGCTGTGCTCAGCGACCGCGGGGCCGTGTTCGAGGTACTGTTTCGTAAAAATTTAGCTTTCTTCGGTTTCTTTCTCAGAAAAGGGCAAGTAGAACAAGCGGAACATCTTCAAGAAGTAACCGACAAGGGAGGAGATCATCAACGGCAGAAGACTCTCTTGTAAACTATGTTTACGCCCTAAGGGAGGCTATTGATGAAATGACGGGAGTGGAGGAAGCATTAGTCGACCGTATCAACCATCTAACGGTGGGACTGGAGGATTTTCTCCGAGAGGTGAACCTCTTGCACCAAAGGTTAAACCTTCTCGCCTCCCCGCCCTTGGTGCCTATAATAACCCAAAGGGCGTGGAACGTGGTGCCCGAAGTCATCATTCCGGCCGAATGGTACGCCATGCACCCTGAGCCTCCGCGAGGAGTGGTGCAAGGAGTCCCGGTGAATGTTCCCCCTCAGCCACAAGTTGCTGAGGAAAATGAAGCCGCCTTCTTCCTTCCAAGGGAAATAGAAGAATGGCTTTAAACAACATCTAGGGAAGAAAACCATCGGCCGAAAGTCCTACTATATCGGGAAACTATTCTCGAAATTTTCTTAAAAAGTAGAACCCTTTATGATAACCTCGTGTACCTCCTGACCTAGTTAGTTAAGTTTTTATTTTATTTTAGGAATCTTATGTATTTCTCTATGGTTTAAATGGAACGATGGTTTTAAGGTTTGGATGGTTCATAATAAATAAAACACAATCATGGTGGTAAAGGATGATAAGGGAAATGAGAAACATGGCCCCATGCACAGGAACAAGGCCACAAGTCGACGATTTCTCCGTTACAGTAGGTTCAACACGGGCCGTGCCCAACCAACACGGCCCCGTGCTGAACCCCCTGCAAGAAAATGCCTAGTTCAGGTAACTGGACACGGGCCGTGTTCACCAGACACGCCCCTGTGTCCAGGCTTCTGTTTCTTTTTCTTAATTATCGTTACTGGCACCTGAACACGGGGCCGTGCCCGGTCCCCACGGGGCCGTGTCCAGGCTGCCAGTAACATAAATTTTCGCTTTTAAACACCATGTTACACATTCAATCAACCTAAAAATTTATTTTTGGGACACATTGAGGACAATGTGTAATTTAAGTAGGGGGGGGGATGCTAAAACCTTGAAATGTTGCAAGTCCAAATAACAAGCCTTACACAAAACTCTATTGGAACCGCTAATCACCCCAAATTTTTTTTCAAAAAAATTTTCATTTTTTTTACTTGTTTAAAGTTTAAGTTGGGAATTCTAAGATTAATAAGGTTATATTTTTGCAAGTTTACAACCGATAGCGTCGTGATAAAAAGAACTAACATAAGAAAATTATGAAATGGCATGGCAAGCTTAGTTAAACTTCGATTATATATACTTGATCACATAGAAAAACCCATTCCCATAAAAAGTGAGTTTTGAGCCTTTATTGAGCATACAAATACACATCTTTAGACTAAATGCTCATTTTTCATTTCTTGTGTGAATAGCCGCTTGGTTCTTACGACTCTAGAACTTGCCACGACGATTCATTCCCGGTCCTTACCAACTTAAACCCAAGTAAGTAAATGATGGAGGCATTAGGACTAACCCTTTTTCTTTCAAAACCATTATTTTTTTTTCACCTACCCAAAAACTCCCCCTAGTTAACCCCTTTGAGCCTAAACCTTTCATTTCTTTACCCTAAAACCCTTTTACCCACCAAAACCCTTTTTATTTTTACTTTTTATTTTAGTAACAAGCTCGGTTTTCGTGTGACTGAAAAAAAAAGAGAAAAAAAAAGAAAAATGATGAAGTTAGAAATAAACAAACAAAGCTCTTAAAACAAAAGCTTGTTTGAAGAAATACTTCATTAAGAATAAAAAGTCACTAAAACAAAATGTTTACGTAAACCGACGCTTTTTACGCTTTTCGCCCTTTTCTACTAACCACTAACCCAACTACCCACCTTTAGCCCAAACCTTTACCCAAAAAGTCCTCTTGATATTTACAAAGGCAACAAGTTAAAAAGGAGGAGGATTGATTGCTTGGCAAGCCTATGGTAGGGAAAAGTTCCACGCCGCTCTCGAGTGATTCACTAAAAATACACCTTCGGCCGAGTGTGAGTGATTTCTCCCATGAGGTATGTGAACTTGTATATAAATGGAATTTTAAAAAGGCATGCTATGCCCAAATAAGTAATTTATCCTATGAAACGTTCTAAATAAATCATAATGAATAGGATTGTAATTAAATAAAAATAAAACCAAAAAGATCTTGGATTCCCGACACTCTATGACAAGCCAAAACCTTCTCTTCTACCCATTCCATTTGGGAGTGTAAGCCACGTATTAAAGAGTTTTGCTTGAGGACAAGCAAAAATTCAAGTGTGCGGGTATTTCATGTGTGTAAAATGCAACATATAAATTACATCTAATGAGGCATAAAACTAACCCTTTTTAAGTACTAATGTTGGAAAAAGAGTGTTTTTGTCTTCCTTTTGTATTTTCAGGATTAAATGAGCTCAAATTCACAAAAGAAGCAAAAAGACAGCTAAATCTAACATAAATACAAGAAAAGGAACATAAGTGGATTGCCCGACCCCTCAACAGCATCCTCCCAAGCAAAATAGAGAAGGCAGAAGACAAAACACGCCCCGTGCTCATGCAGCACGGGGCCGTGCCCAATAAGCAGCAGAAAAGACAAACATATAAAAGCTTCTATTGCCCACCACGGGGCCGTGCCCAGTGAACACGGGGGCGTGGCGAAAGTACAGCAGGCGCATTAATTGTAATTGCGAATTACAATTAATGAAGAGAGAGAGAGTGTCAGACAGGCACGGGACCGTGTCCAGCGGACACGGGGCCAGCCTTCTGTTCAGCCTATAAATAGGAGTGCTTGGTTTCATTGCAACTCATCCCTTGGCACACCACCTCTCTCACACTTCATCCACCACCCACCACCATCACAACACCATCATCCACCACCATCATCCATTGTCCATCATAGAGTGTGTGAGTCGTCTCGAGATCCAAGATTGATCGTAAGAGTTCTTGACAATCAAGGCCATGTTTGCCTAAGTCTCTTACATCACTTGGTGAAGAAAAGTGTTTAGTATAATACTTTTTATTTTTAATCTTTTGCACTTTTTATTTGGTTTTGTATTAATGACTTTAATAACTAGTTGCTTATGTTGAAGGTGATCTTTCCTTATCGTTTGTCTGTGGTGTCTTGGCATTATTTTACTGTCTATATAAAATAAAAGATTTTCACCATTCATATCTCCACGGTCTATATGGAGGTATGCTGGCTACCTGGTCAGGGGTTAAGGGAACGGTTTGGTAAGGGTCTTGCCCTTGTTCAGCGTTTAGAGGTCCTGCAAGGGATCTGGGTCAAATTTAGTAGGATCTCCTTCAATGCCCATAGGTATTGGATGGCGGGGATCCAAACTCTTTGACCCCCTCATAAGTTAACTACTATTAATACTATAACCCGGCTATTTAGGACTGTATCCCTGCTGACTCAGACTACTTAGTCGAGGGTAATGTCACCTCCAAAAGAGGGGCCTACCATAATTTGCATTAATAACTTAATTCATTATCTTTCAATAATCCGACCCTTTAGGATTGTATCCTTGCTGACTCAAACTACTGGGTTGAGGGTAACGTCGCCTTCAAAAGAGGGGCCTACTACAATAACTAAGATAATCTCTTAAACAAGTGCAAAAGTGAGAAAATAATCAAAGGTTATACTAATACACGAGTCGGATCCAAGTGATTCACCTTGTCTATCTGTTTTTATTTTTATTTTATTTTAAGTATTTAGTTAGTTTTTATTTTCTTAGTTTAAAAATCTTTTCTAACATTTTGATTTGGTTAGACGTTGAGGATAAACCAGTACTAAAAGCTCTTGTGTCCTTGGACGACCTCGGTATCTTACTAACACTATACTACGTCAACGATGGGTGCACTTGCCCATATGTGTGTTTAGTGTTAGTAAATATCGTGTTTTATAAATTTAAAACTTGGCTAAAAGTGTAAAAAGGGCTTTAAATACACATCTAAAATATATTACACTACACACGCATCATATGTCTTATAAGTTTGTAAACGAAATTTTACAAGAAATATATATTTATATGTTATCTTTTGGGAATCCTTACACATGTTTCATATTTTACAAGTTTCAATAACCAATGTTGAGAGAAGGAATGTGTATCATTTTCCTGCTTATGCTACTCCAAATATTAGCAGTAATTTGTTTCACTCATCTTCTGAAGTAAAAGGTATACTTACTGCAGATATTTTTTGGTAATTTCAAAAAAATTTCACAATATGTTCAAAGTTCTTTCCTTGAGTGGTCAACTATCTTCTTCATTCAAGTATTTTAAATTATGGATACAGATAACACAATTTCAAGTAAGTATGAAGTTGACCTTCAAGCAAGTCAACGTCAAAGCCGTTGTGAAGAAAGAGAAAAAAGGAAGTATGTTCTTCAACAAAAGAGAAACAACAGAGGTTGTCATCCTGCATCAACATCTGATTCTGTTGAAAGGATTCCATTTTCAAATACTTCAAGTGGTATGTGTTATAGTTTTACAAACAAAATTTAAAAGAAATATGTATGT
This sequence comes from Helianthus annuus, assembly GCF_002127325.2. Classification (NCBI taxonomy): domain Eukaryota; kingdom Viridiplantae; phylum Streptophyta; class Magnoliopsida; order Asterales; family Asteraceae; genus Helianthus; species Helianthus annuus. The sequence goes on along the minus strand of NC_035440.2, from coordinate 63,053,989 downwards.
ATATGTTATGTTTTTGGAATCCTTACATATGTTCTATTTTACAAGTTTCAACCACCAATGTTGAGAGAAGGAATGTGTATCATTTTCCTGTTTATGCTACTCCAAATATTAGTAGTAATTTGTTTCACTCATCTACACAAGTAAAAGGTATACTTACTGCAGATATTTTTTGGTAATTTCAAATAATTTTCACAATACTTTCAAAGTTCTTTTCTCGAGTTGTCAACAATCTTTTTCATTCAAGTATTTTAAAATATGGATACAGATAACACAATTTCAAGTAAGTATGAAGTTGACCTTCAAGCAATTCAACGTCAATGTGTGCTGAAGAAAGAGAAAAAAGGAAGTATGTTCTTCAAAAAAAGGGAAACAACAGAGGTTGTCATCCTACATCAACATCTGATTCTGTTGAAAGGATTCCATTTTCAAATACTTCAAGTGGTATGTATTATAGTTTTGCAAACAAAATTTAAAAGAAATATGTATGTATATGTTATGTTTTTGGAATCCTTACATATTTTCTATTTTACAATGTTCAACCAACAATGTCGAAAGAAGGAATGTCCATCACACTCCTTTTGGAAGTACTAAGCAAATATCCAATTTTGATGAGAGGACTCCATTATCTTATATTACAAATTGTATGTTTTAAATTTTATGAAACAAAAGATTTGTTTAATCTTAGGTTTTATGAATTGTTATATATATCTTATTTTACAAGCTTCAATATAGGTGGAATATCTAAAACTGAATTACAAATGAGTGATGAGATGTTACTTGATTCTGTGGTTAAGAAGATTCATGGAATTTCTAAAGGTATAAGATACGAATGTATATTCCTCTTAAGTTTTCAATATGTAGAAAACTTATGTTGACTTATAAATTTACTAAGTCTGTAGATTATATTGATCATGGAGATGCCATCTTTGTGTGTTCTAAATGTGATGCAATGTTATGGGAAGATGAAATGCTTAGGGGAAATCAAAAACATAACAAAACATCCTATTCTCTTTGTTTTTCAAATGGAGATGTTGAGCTACCACGACCGCCTACACCTCCTCCATTACTACGTCATTTATATAAAAGTCGTACCTCACAGTCTCGCAATTTCATGGATAATATTCGAGCATATAACATGATGCTTTCCTTCACATCTCTTGGTGGGAAGGTTGACAAAAGTTATCAGAGAGGTAAAGGTCCTTATGTATTTAGACTACAAGGTCAGAATTATCATCGAATGGGTAGTCTACTTCCGGACGATAGGGAAGAACCTAAATTCTCCCAGCTTTACATATATGATTCACAAAACGAAGTTGTAAATCGTCAAAAAGTAGTAAGGTAATTTCTTTATGATAATTGTGGAATTTAAGAATATATATTTTGCTTTTCAGTATATTTACATTCATTATCATTTGAAATGAATGTAAATTTTAACATTTTATATTTATGGCAGTTCTCAGATAGAATGCAAAACTACAAGAAACAAACAGCTTGATAGTACAACTATAGAGGGTCTTAAAGATATGTTGGATTCTTGCAATTCTCTTGTCCAATCCTTCAGAATGGTAAGAGATTGTTTTTAAGAAAATGAGTTTCAAGATGTAAGCTTGAAGCTTATTGGAACAAGAGATAAGGATGGAATAGTTCACAATTTGCCAACAACATCAGAAATTGCTAAGTTAATACATGGTGATTTTGATGGAGCATTTGATAAACGGGACATTGTTATTAGAAAGAAGTCTGGTGGTCTTCAAAGAATTAATGAGCTTCATCCCTCTTACCTTGCTTTGCAATATCCACTTATTTTCCCATATGCGGAAGATGGTTATAGAGTTGGTATTAAACATAGAGGGATTGCGATTGATGATGAGGTACTTAGAACCAATCTTACAATTAGAGAATTCTTTTGTTACAAAATTCAAGATAGACAGAATCAGTTTTCATTGTTAGTTAATGCGAAAAAACTATTTCAGCAGTTTTTGGTTGATGGATACACGATGATAGAATCTGCCGGTTGAATTATATAAGGACACAACAAACTAAACTTAGAGTACAAAATCTTAAGAACTTGAATGCTACTGTTGAAAGTGGAGAGAATAATGCCTCAAGTTGTGGTAAACCTATACTTTTACCTTCATCATTTACTGGTGGTTCTAGATATATGATGCAAAAGTACTTGGATGCTATGGAAATTTGCAAGTTTGTTGGATATCTCGATTTATTCATAACGGTGACTTGTAATCCAAACTGTCCTGAGATTTACAGGTGTTTGCACGATAAAGCTCTTAATGCTGAAGACAGATCAGATATTATCTCTAGATTATTCAAGTGTAAATTGGATCATCTTATAAAAGATTTCAAGAAACATAAATTCTTTGGTGATATACAAGCAGGTACCCTTTAGTTATATTTTTTACTTTGAACATATAATTATATTTATCTAACAGCCCACTATACAAAAATTTCAGTTATGTATACAGTGGAATTTCAGAAGTGTGGACTCCCACGTGCTCACATATGTTTGTTCTTGGGTGCTGAAAGCAAATTTCCAAATGCATCTGATATTGATCGTGTTATTACTGCTAAGATACCAGATAAAGAAAGAGATCCTGAATTATATGAGCTTGTCATGCAGTTTATGATTCATGGACCATGTGTTACAGATAACCCACTTTGCCCATGTATGGTTCAGCAAAAATGTTCTAAAAAGTTTCCCAAAAAATATGTAGATGAGACTTGTGTTGATTCTGAAGGATATCCTGTCTATCGTCGCCGTCAAACAAGTAATACGGTAGTAAAGAATGGTGTGACACTTGATAATAGATTATGCTCTCCTGCTCAGAAAGTATCAGTGCCACGTTAACGTTGAATGGTGCAACCAGACAGGTTCTATCACATATTTGTTTAAATATATTAATAAGGGGCCTGATAGAGTCGCTGCTTCTGTTTTTCAAGCGAATAGCACCAAGAATAATACGGAACAGAATGTAGCTGTAGATGAGATAAAAGCATACCTTGATTGTAGATATATCTCTGCTTGTGAAGCTGCTTGGAGAATATTCATGTATGATATACATTATAGATATCCAGCTGTTGAAGTATTACATTTTCATTGTGAAGATGGTCAGAGTATTGTGTATAACGATCATGATAATTTGTGTGTTATTGTTACTGATCCAACTGTGAAAATGACAATGTTTACAGAGTGGATGAATTGTAATAAAGTCGATGAATTTGCCAGGACATTGAGGTATGTTCATTTTCCGGGATATTATGTATGGAATCCTAAAAATCGCAAATGGAATCGAAGAAAGCATCCGTATGGATCAATTGGGAGGGTACATTATGTCCCACCATCACTAGGTGATTGTTATTACCTAAGGATTTTACTGAATCATATTAAGGGACCAACCTATTTTGAAGATATAAAAAACAGTTGATGGGCAGGTTTTTCAAACATTTAAAGATGCATGTTTTGCCCGGGGGCTGTTGGATGATGATAAAGAATATGTTAATGCTGTCAAAGAAGCTAGCACATGGTCAACTGGAGATTTCTTGAGGACCTTTCTTGTAATGTTGTTGCTGTCAAATTCGATATCTCGTCCTGGTGTTTTTTGGTTAGAAACGAAGTCCCTGTTATGTGAAGACATTCTGTATCAGCAACGAAAGATAACTGGTATTGCAGGTAATGTTATTATTTTATTAAAGTTATATCCAATTACATTAAAATTATGCAATAGCTCTATTATTGGGAAAAAACTAATACTTTTTTCAACATTTGTTTTAGATTTGGATCTTCAACATGAACTTGAAAATATCTGTCTATCCGAAATTGAAAAGTTGCTACTTACCAATGGAAGTACAGTGAGAAATTTTGATGATATGCTTAGTGTTCTAGAAAATTATGTTTCATTGTCGGACAATCGATTGATAATGAAAGAATTATCGTATGACAGACTAGCTCTTCAAAGGGAACATGATCATTATGTGAAGTGTTTAACTGCCGAACAGGAAAGGATATATAAAATTGTTATGGAAGCGATTGAAAAAGGTGATGGAGGTGTGTTTTTTGTATATGGTTATGGTGGAACTGGAAAGACGTTTTTTTTGGAAGACATTCTCAGCTACATTACGATCAAAAGGTGAAGTTTTATTGAATGTTACATCGAGTGGAATTGCTTCACTTTTGCTGGATGGTGGTAGAACTACTCATTCAAGGTTTGTATTTCCAATCAACATTAATCAGAATTCAATATGTTCGATAGAGCCTAATACTGAGTTAGGTGATTTAATTAAAAGAGCAACATAGATTATTTAGGATGAAGCACCTATGACTCACAAGCATTGTTTCGAGGCTCTTGATAGAACAATGAGAGACATATCACGTTCCAGTCAACCGAACATGCAATCGAAGCCGTTTGGGGGAAAGGTCATTCTATTTGGTGGTGATTTTAGACAAACTCTTCCGGTCATCCCTAAAGGTACCAGAACAATGATAGTCAATGCTTCTTTGAATTCTTCTTATATATGGCGGCACTGTCAAGTACTAAAGCTAACTGAGAATATGAGATTAAGAGTTGGTTGTCAGGAAGCAGATTTGAAAGAAATAAAGGAATTTGGAGAATGGATTTTAAAGCTTGGTGATGGTCTGCTTGGTGAAGAAAATGATGGTGATATTGATATTGAAATACCAGATGATTTACTTGTTCATGACCAAGTCAATCCTATTTCTTCTCTCATTTCATTTATATATCGGGACATGAATAAGTTTTTGTGGGATTTAACGTATTTTCAACAAAGAGCGATTCTTGCTCCAACTAATGAAGTAGTAGATTCAATAAATAAAAAGTTATTAGAGAGTCAGCCCGGTGAAGAAAAGGTTTATTTTAGTTCAGATAGTTTATGCCAATCGGAGGAAGAATCAGAGCTTAATATGGCATTGTTTCCCCCTGATGTGTTAAACAATCTTCGTTTATCTGGTTTACCTAACTATAAATTAGTTCTGAAACTTGGTGCTCCGGTGATGCTACTCAGAAACATTGATCAGGCAAATGGATTGTGTAATGGTAAATGTTTACAAATCACGAAGCTCGGAAAAGTTGTGATTGAAGCAAAAATTATCACAGGGCTAATATAGGTCATCATACTTTGATTTCAAGACTGAAGATGACACCTTCAGATAAAAGAATATTAGTGAAGATTTCTCGAAGACAATTCCCACTTTCACTGTGTTTTGCTATGATAATAAATAAAAGTCAAGGACAATCATTGGAGCGTGTTCGTTTATATCTTCCACGTCCAGTGTTTAGTCATGGCCAGCTCTATGTTGCTGTATCTAGAATAAAAAGTAGGAAGGGGTTGAAAATTTTGATTTGTGATAAAGAGAAACGAGTCTGTACAACCACTACTAATGTGGTTTACAAAGAAGTTTTACAAAATCTATGATGATACTAAACATCTGTCAACCTGGCAACGTCTGTTGGGTATAATGGAGGAACTGTTGTTAGGAAATGTTTGTTGGAAAGCAATACAACTTTTTGAAAGCATCTGATACTTGCTCTGCATTAAGCTTATCCTGAGAACACAAGTTGTTAATAACATTATTCTCTTAATATATGTTTACTAACCTTTGTAATTTCTGTTGACTGACCTTTTTAACATGGGTCGACTAACATCTGATAGTTACTATCTATTTAATCATCTAGCAAGCTCTCTTGGAGATAATCTGTCACACCCCGATATTTCCATGTGTCACCGGTGGGCCCGGTAGGGGAGTATCGTGACGTAATTGATATCATCATAGTCAAACAACACAATATATAAATGCACAGCGGAAGCAAAAGATAAATATATTACAATCCGAATAAAAAGTAATATCCAAGTATTACAACGGAAAGTAAAGGATCCACAGGCGGATCACGAACATAAATATTGTTCAACATACTTTAGACTCCTAGAACTTGCAAGATTCCTTATTAACGTCCTGAGCAGCTTCCAGCCTATTACGTACTTGTACCTGTCACTTAGACTTTTGGAAATACGTCAGTTTTCACTGGTAAATAAACTCAACCGACTCATTTGAGGATGTCTGTGAAAATTTATTTAGGCGCTCCAGGCACGAAGATGTTTTGACACTTTGATTAGAATGCACAAGGCAAAATTTAATCCTTTATACTTGGGACAAACTACATCTCATGTTATCAGTTTTACATATCTTGCTCTACATACGGGGCCTGGTTCTATGCCGGTTCATGATTAACCGACACACCACTATTCCCTTATTGGGAATCCCTTATTGGGTATAATTAATTAATAAACATATGGCATCTGTCAGGTGTATGCCTACACCCCGTGCCTAGGTCGTGGCTATTGTATTTTATGAGTCAAGGATATCCATGACCGGTCGCATTAATCCCCAATGTTTCAGTCAAGCAATACGAATTAAAACAGGTTATTTGGATTTCCCGACTTATTGGTCTTTGGATCCCATACCTGACCATGCGGTATTTATTTTACCGTATCCCAAACCCGTAATAGGGAAAATAAGTTAAGAGTATTTACCTGAGCTAGCTCCTGTCTTAAATAGCAAGAATTATAATAACTCAACCGTATTCACTTACGTAAGCATAGGAACAATTTACCGGAAGGCTCTAGTCTGGAATGATGGTATAAATAACCAATTAGAATGCTAACGGGTCTTTAATTAAGCCTAAGCTTAGACCGGTTAATTATACGGTTCAAACGCACAATTATGCGAAGACCGGAAATAGAATGTGATTTAGACCCAACAAGTTCGGAGACTTGCTTAATATGGGTATTTCATACACATTCTGGATTTTGAGATAAAACCGATAAGGTTTGACCCGTTTCGGCTAATTTATGCGAACTAGTTACATAAACCGAACCGAACGCGTAATAAGCGTAACGGGTAGTCATAAAAGCCATATGCAGGTTTCCTAAGTTAATATGCTTCAAATATGTTGTGACATCAGTAAGATGTCTTTTATTATGCCCGAAACGAATTTAAACACCAACTATGCCTCGTAGGGGTAGTTTGATCATTTTCAGGGTTATAAAAGAGTCTAAGTATTAACTTGAGTTACAGGTCTGATAAAATCAGCAAAAATACTTAGTGTACTAAGTTATAACAGTAGGGTAAAGTATATATGTGAAATTTATCAATTATAACCAAACTATGCACCATAGGGGCATTTTAGAAATTTCACATAAGTCGTAAAGCTCAAAACTGAAGTCTGAGTTAAACAACTTTTGCTTACTGTTAAAATATCATAATTCGCCCAAAATATTAGTAGGTATCAACCCTTGTATGTTTAAAATAGTTCTAGTATATACTATGCGTTAAAAACGCTTAAAAAGGCGATTAGAAGCCATTTCCGGGTTCTATACATAAAGCTGATATTTTTTTATTATTCCAGAAGGCTTAAAATAATTTATTTATCATATGTAATCAGTAGCAAGAGGTTTGGAGTCAATTAGATATGTAAAACTCATTTTATAGCCCGTAAGGGCAAAAACCGACAATTACCGGATTAAGCCTACGACTATAAGTTATGCTCAGCCTACAATTAATTAAAAATCTTTAAAAATCCCAAAATAATATATTACATCAGTGGGTAATAAGTTTGATATCAAAAAGTAGGCTTAGATAGGCCATACGCTAGTTATGTCGTTTAATTAACATAAAGCTTTCAATTCACGCTAATGAGCATAACTCTCAAACTACACCTCAAACTGATGTCAAACTTTGGGTACAATTTTATATATCAGTGACTAAGGTTTTTGCTCTTTTACATTTTCAAAAATCACGTTTTATGGTGAAAAGGGCATAATGGTCAACATATGGGCAATTAACGGAGTCATGCGTATTAATTGGTTAACTAATGAACCATGGTGTATAATCACAGAGGGTTATACTAGCATGTAACCTGGTCCAAATAGAGCTCTAAGGTATTTCTAAATCATACCAAAACGGGTCAGAACTGAAGTCAAGGCAAAAGTCAAAGCTTTGCGACTTTTGGTTCCTAATCGGGTCTAAACAGTAAATTGTTGGGTTGAACTTGTTTAGACATGCTCTTACGCTAATTACCAAGTTATATTAATGATCAAATAGGTTGTATGTGTTCTATATTGCTACTTATTCATAAATTGTAAATTAAGCATTCTGTTGACTTTTTAATAACAAGTTTGACCCGACATTTGACCTAGTTAGAGAGGGAATCAGAGGGTGCCCTTTTAAGGGTTTATTGCCCACATAATTACCAACTTATAACTACTTTCAATTCGAAAAATCACTGGACCATCAGTGATTAATCGTTAAGTCAACCGTTAATTATGACGGTTTGACTTTTAAGCTACAACTAAGCAAAAACTTAACTAAGGAAGGTTAGGCAAACTTACAAGAGTCCCATGAACGACCAGAGATGATTTGGAATTGCACTTGAGCTCCAGAAATGATCAGGAATGCAAATGGGAATGAATGATCAATGTTGCCAACATGTGGGACTTTATATAGTGATTCAAACCCACGAGATTGTTGACATGTAAGTCAACAACTGACCACAACTCATTCACAAGTGTCGCTAGTGTTCTAGGGGTTGCCTAGGGGTCGCCCATGAAGTGAAACATCTGTTAAAGGTCGGTTACAAGCTCAAACAGCCAACTGTCACATTTTTATGCATCTGGGCCTTTTAGGCGGCCCGCGTAAGATGTTGTTGGGTCTTACGCGGCCCGCTTGGGCCTTATGTTCAGCTTCCACATTTTCTAGTTTCCGCATACTTGACTCTTGGCCCTTCCGAAAGGTCAACTAACTTATTTCTTGCAATATAAACCCTCTAATTTGACACATAAGTGCTTCAAGATATATACCCACTTTGTTAAGACCTCGGTTAACTTTATTGTTACCCGAAAAGTCACAACTTTCAACGTTGACGCTTTAACCCCTCGCACACGAAATTGATCATAACTTTCTCATACGATGACGGAACTTTATGAAATCTTTATCATGCATTCTATTGAGCATAATTAGCCGTTACAAAGCTTCGGGTTTGTCAAAAGGTCACTCAGAGGTATAACCTAAACATGTTGACACATTTAACCCCTGTAGTTTGTAATCTCTCACCTTCTTTCATATTTAGCTTCGTATGATCCATGATCTATTCGTTTGAAGGTATGAGCATCATGTAGGGTTAATGTACAGTATATTTATTCACTGTTGACATTTAGAACTCATATATTTACATACTTTCCATGATTGTTAACTTTAGTCCTTCTATAACATTCTTTCACACGGTCAAACATATGACACGTGTCAACACATTATAGGACGCGAATTTTCGAGGTGTTACATCCTCACCCCCTTAAAAGAAATCTCGACCTCGAGATTTGTTAAAGTAAAGGAAGTAATTTCTACCTTATATTGGGCTTAATCTTCCCCAGTACCTTTGAGCCTCTAAGGCACTACAATTGACCTTTATAATAGGCACATGTATCTGTTCGGAGCTTCTAATCCTGTCGATACTTAATCGACACAGGTTGCTCATACTATCATAGTTCTGCATATCACTATGTGATAGTGCTTTTTGACTTATTGGTGACACGTCGCTAAATCATTAGTGTGGGTCACATTGTGCGTTCCACCAAGCCCCTTAATTAGGTCTTAGCTCGTAAGCTAATTGATCTTGATACATTCGATTTCCTTCGAATGATTCTATATACTCGGAGCTTAACTAGTATGATAATTTAACAAATTTAGCACACCCTTCCTGGGTGATATCTATTGTTGAACCTTATTCTTTAACAAGAATTTAGGAGGTTTGCTAACTTCATTAATCCTTGCTTTTCCGCCGAAATAATGGCAACTTATAGATAATTAGGGATTTGTATGATCTTATTCGTTGTTTCTAATACAACTTTCAGATCCTGATAATTGGACTTACCAATTCTCTATTTAACAATAGATGTTTAACATTCCACCCATAAATGGTCTCCAAAGGAGTAGCCTTGGTACTTTCATAATAATTGCTATAGAAAAACTTATTTTATGGTGAGATGGTCATTCCAACTACTGCTTAACTAATCTCAAAGAATAGCTAATCCTTACAGCTAGTCGAACCAATCGACGACCCTGGGCAGGTAATAGCGATTCTTAATTGTTGCCTAAATAGGGTTGCGGTAATCAATGCATACGCAAAATGATCCGTCTTTCTCATTTATACAAATCGGAGTTCTTAGAACTTCGAATTTTGGCTTTATGAAATCTTCTCTAAAAATTATCGACTTGGTTCTTAGTTTTTCCTATTCCGTTGGTACTAACGGATATAAGGCTTTTACAATAATTGTAGCCCTAAGCGGGATGTTCGTCCTAACATTCACTTGCCTCTCAGAAGATAAACATGGTAATTCCTATGAAGAAGATAATCATGACATACACAGAGATGTTAGAGATGCCTGTATTCTCAGGCTTTGGTTCATCTATCGATGTCGGTGTCAGATATATGACACATTCTCTTTACAAATGCAAGGATGCCCTAAGTAGAGATACTTATAAGGACATTTTATATTGGATATCTTCTTTGAATACTACTAGTCGACTTTAGTACAATATGACCATTGGGATATCTCAGGGGTTCCATGCATTAAACCTCCATACTGATCAGGCATGGAAGCAATCTATGGGACACACTAGGATACGCCAATCCTCATATGGAACTCTTATCAAACACAGTTTGGCATTCGTAGGCGATATAAAATAATGAGAAAATAATAAAGTAAGGTAATATATATTGTCGTACTCTTTTTGGGGAAGAGTACTCCAGATTCTTATGAAAGGATTATCTCCGAGGATGGGAGAGAGGGTCATTAAAGATTCCATTGGTAAATTACACCTTATTTTTGAGATCTGAAGTTCTTATGAATGTAATCAAAAGCTTGCTAAGCTTATGGTTTACTAAAGGTTTATTATCCCTTGCATTAACGTAAAATACTGAGCAGATACAATCGATGCTAAAAGGTAAAGACGTACCTAATGCCATTATTGATATGCACTGTCTCTGGCATTCAACCGTTAGTTTAGGCGTTTCCTTTCTTATCCATCCCAGACTTAGCTGTTCCTTCCTTGGCAGCCTCAGGGCAATTAGTACTGATGTGGCCCTTTTCGTCACAGCTGAAACAGTTTGCATTCTTTATGTCCCTACATTCGTGGGACTGGTGGCCAGTTCTTTTGCAGATGCCACATTGCTTTATCTTTTGGTCTGATCGACACTGTCCCCAGTGTCTTCTTTTGTAGGTTTTGCATGAAGGTTTCTTGTTGGAATCCTGTTGGTTATTGTTGAACTCGGATTTGCTCTTCTTAGGATTCTGGGAGTTATCCTCCTCCCTTTTACGCTTCCCATCTTCAGAGGCCTTGGCAGCCTTGTTTCTAACCACATCAAGTGTGAGAGATAGCAACAGATCTGCCGCTGACCTGAATGTAGTAGGTCTCGATGCTTTCACACTTGCCTTTATTTCTGGGGCTAGACCCCCAATAAAGCGAGCTATTCGCTTTGGTTCCGGTTTGATCAAATAAGGAACCAATCGAGACTTGGTATTGAAACTTGTAAGGTATGCTTGACAATCTAAGTTCTCCATAACCAATGTCAAGAATTCAGTCTCAGTCTTCTCAACTTCATGTTGAGGACAATAATTTTCTTTGATAAGAGCAACGAACTGATCCCAAGTCATGTTGTACAAAGGGATCTTCCCGGTGGCTTGGATCAACGATCTCCACCAGGCTAAGGCCTCACCCTTAAATGATTGTGATGTGCGTGAATTATATATATTTTTAATTAAGTTTTTCTTCACACAAAGTTAGTTTTAAAAATGGGTTTTCACCTAAAAACTAACTACACACACAAAAGGGCAAGTGTACCCGTCGGGTGGTAATATAGCTGATCGGTAAGAACCGGATATCAATCCGTGGATGCGGTGTCTCGATACTAAACTTTTGCTACTTTAAAGCCTTTTCAAATGTTTGGGTTGATTTTTTTTTCTAACTTAGCATGCAAAAAAAAAATAAATAAACTACTAAAAATTCTAACAAGAACAATATCTAAGAAAAGGTTGCCTAAACTAAGTTTCCACTAACAAACACATGACAACAAGGTGGAAGATTTGTGATGATGCAAGTTCTAGATTTAACTAAGTCCCCAATCAAGGCTTCCTAATCTATAATTCTTAGGAAAACTAAAAATGAATTAACATTCTAATCACCTAAAAATTATTCTTTTAAGCTCACTTGCTAAGTTGATGTTAATCTTTAATCATGAGTTATTTGTTTGTCAAAACTCCTAACTCTACAAATTAGGGAAAACTAATATGAGAAACACACTAATCACCCTAACTTGGTTTCAAGTAGTTGGCACTATCATCATGTTCTTGATATGAACCACAAGCATGGTCATGCTAGCTAACAACTTTGGCCTAAATCATCAACAAAACATGAACACAAACTATAGAATTCATATAAACATACTTTTGATCTTTCCAAATCTAGATGCAAGAATTCACACACAAGCTCAAATCATTGTTCATATCACATTAGCACTCACCATTCCTAGTTTCATGCTATGAATCATACTAACAAGTTAACAAGATTCAGTAATCATAATCTCTACATGGGCTTTCCAACACAACATGTAAATACTTATGAGCAAACATTCAAGAACAAGAACTATAAGCATGCATATGAATTCCAAGAACAAGACTAAGTGACAACATGAAGATTAACAAGAACAATCATCACATCTACTTCCATATTATCATATGTTCATAAGCTTCAACATAGTTTAGACAACACAAGTGTTTAGCCCATAAGGCTCATGACTGCCAAATCAAGCACAAATAAACATAAATTGTTCATAATGTAGTAAGCTAACCAAGTTAAAGACAAGAATTAAATGGTGTTTGAGTAGATCTTCAAGTGATTTAATCCTCTTCAAGGCTCCCTCTTGGCTCCAACAAGCTTCCAAGACCAGATTCTTGAGAGAAAAAGTCACCAAAATGCTCCAACTCCCTTGCAAATGAGCTAGAAACTCGTATTTAAACTGCTGGGCGTTTGGCGCTACCATGCCACCTTTTGGCACGGTCGTGCTTGGTAAGTGTTAGAGCCACTTTCTTGAATGTTGACCAAGTATGCTACCATTTTAGGAAAAATCGCGCTCAAATGTTCCCGAGGTCGCACGACCGTGCTCGGGCATGGTCTGGTCGTGCGAGCCGATAGTGCTCGATAACAACTACATCGTTCTCGGAAACAAGCTGATCAGGAGCAAAAATTGACCTAGTACGGTCGTGCCAGTGTTTGGCACGGTCGTGCTCCCCTGAATTTTGATGGTGTTGTTGCTGGATGCTAGTGCTGGTTGAGAGTGCCGCTGTCGGAAGGCCTGGCACGGTCGTGCCAGTGTTTGGCACGGTAGTGCCATATCTGGCAGTTTGCTGGAATGCACCATTTTCGCTCCATTTTGCTCCAAAAGCCTCCGTTTCAACACCGGGCCGAAGCCCGGACCTGTATTTTCACAAATAACTCAAATGAGTATCAAAATCAATTAAAATACAAAGAGTTTCCCCATAAACGGGGCGTATTTGACGTTTAAAAGATGTATAAATTCTTATACATCAAACATCCCCACACTTGAACTTTGCTTGTCCTCAAGCAAACTAAAATCAACAAAACTCTCTAAATGGCAATCATCTCAACTAGCATTTCATAAGCACAAACAAATAACTCGGGTCAAAACAATCAAGGAGTGCTCAATATAAAGAAACAACCGAAAAGAGATATGTAAAATAAGTTTATGAGCAATGGTCCATCTTAGAAATCCCTACCAATTCACCAAGCATCCTCACAATGTTCACACACACTCAGCTTAATATAGGTGCACATACAATTCATGGAGTATGTTTAGAACACTCGATGCCAAGACGATAACTATGCGATATCATAAGCTTGTGGAAGGATCAAATCTAATCACTCGGCGAAAATATAGCATAAATCATGAGTCTTGGTTGGGTTGTAACTTGGCTTGGGTTAAGGGTGTGGAAGTGGATTTTGAAAAGTGGCTAAAACGGTTGTAACCCGACGGTTTTACTAACTTAAAGCATAAGAAAAATAGAACTATACAACTAAATAGTAACTAACCGAGAGCTAACCAACAAGTATTTCTTTTCGCTCCCAAAATCGCTCTAACAAAGCCATTTGATAAAGCTTTTTCAACTATATTTCTTTCGTTTTTTTTTTTACAAGAACTAACCCATGCTTTGGAGAGAACTAAGTACGTCTACCTAGCTTAAAACTCTTGAACATGAGGGATATAACAACTAAGAAGAACTATACAAAAGCTATAAGTTAATCATAACCGAACCGGGCTTCCAACCAAAAATGGGCTAAAAATATAAAAGGCTAATTTGGCTAAGTGGCTAATGTTTTGGGGTTTTCAAGAAACGAACGGGAAAGGCTCAAATTGGTTTAACTAGGGGCATAATTCGGGTAGGGAGGTGAATGAAAATGGCTAAAATGAAAAGGTTTCCTAATGCCTCAATCATTTCTATGCTTGTATTCTCGCTTTGTGGCCTCGAAATGCATACCTAACACAAGTTCTAAATCGCAAAAGTTATCTGGCTCACTCAATCTTTGCCCGCAAAAACATGAGCAAAAATAATCTAAAGCTATAAGGCTCAAAAATAACTCACGGAAACGGGCGTATTGGGTAAATATGCAAGGCAAACAAGTAGGTCAATCGCTTGATTTCTCATGCTCAATTTATAAAAAAAAACAAGTTACTTAACGGTTTTTTTCCTTACACGAGTGAACCCCCTTTTTGTGTCAACCCAATTTTATTTATCAAAACTTTTGCTGCTTATTTAGATACTTATGTTGATTTGATTTATATGCCATAAAAATTGTTAAAAGAGAGCTTTGTATTATTATTATTTTATTTTATTTATTATTATTATTATTATTATTATTATTATTATTATTATTATTATTATTATTTTATATATATATGACAACGACAAAGCTCAAGCGATAGACCACCTCCCCACACTTGAATTGTACATCGCCCTCGATGTACAACAAAAACTTGAATAAGCAAAAGAATTGCGAATTCAATAAAACTAAAGGAAGGCGGGAACACGAAAACTCCCCTGAAACATGAAGCTAGAAGTGGAACAAGATGAAGCAACTAGGAGCATCCACAACGAACTACCAACCCTTCCACCAAGCCAACACCTCATTTAACCCAACACTGCACATGTAGCAAACAAGATCAAACACATAGGAAGTTTACCCAACCCATTTCTTCCCTTGCCTTTGTTTATTAATTTAACCCACTAATAAAGCGATAAAAACTAACACCTAAAACGGAGGGATGTACGTACGATGGAAAATGGCACATCCCTCAAACACGAAATAGTAATACAAATATGAGATGAGGGCGGGACTAAAACCTCCCACCGGATCCCGAAGGACCGGCGTCGTCCCTGTGATCAAACCTGGATCTACGCGCAAAATACGGCGGCGGCTGTGTGTATGGATGGTTGATTGAGTTCGCGATATGCTTCTGCGAACCGAACAACCAATCCATGCTTCGTCTGGTCTGCTCGTGCAATTCCTCCAAATAATTGCCCTGCCGGTGTTGCTCCGCCTGTATGAGACCCACATCTCGCCTCACTTCTTCTTGGTCCAATGCCAGCCCGTCCATGCGCCTCCAGAGGTCTATCGATGACGGCTCGGAAGGACCGTAAGTGCCATAACCACCCTGCTCACAACCTCCACCACCAAAGCCACCATACACGTTTTCCCAGTTCGGGCTATCAAACCCGTGAACCACCTGTCCAATCTGCATGTGGGGGTCCGCTCCTCCAGCGCCCCCAGCCTGCCCCTGAACCGGGATATCGTGCATGTGCACGTCATCATCGCCACCATCACCACCATCACCACCATCACCCTCCTCAACTACAGGTAGCGGGTCCCAAATTCTTCCCATTCGGTCAACAAGCTTCGGAATCCCGTTCACTTTCCTGGTCAGATGCATCGAGTTCAACTGTTGCAAATCGAGGAGGCCGTAGTCGCAAGCTTCGGTCAGGTGGTCTAACCGAACCCGATAGAATTTGGCAAGTCTAGTCGCAAAGGCTCCTCCACAAATCCATGACGTGGGTGTCGAACCAACGCCTCGAAATATCGATTCTCCAACGCTGACCGCTAGGTTGCAGTTTGAACCAGAGATGATGCAATATAGGTGAAAGAGGTCACGGGTGGTGATGTTTCCTGTGCTATCACCCCGACCTCCGATCACGTGGAAAATGGCGCGCTCGATGACTCTATGGAGCGGGTCAAGTATCCAAGTAGCCTTGGCTCTACGAGGGTCCCAAATCCGACCCGGCACAGTGATCTCCTCCCAAAAAGCTGCCTTGTTTGCATCCGGCTCCCAATCTTGCAAGCTCCCATGAAACAGTTCTGAGTCTATCTCATCGTCTTCGTACAACCCCAACACAGTCCCGAATCGACTCATTGATTGGTGATGCCATTTCCTCCCCAACTGGAATTTAACACCAACCTTTTTGTCGTAGACATCCGGACATGGGAAAGTGAATCGGAATGATGCGAAAAACTCGATAACTAGCTCCACGTATTGCGGTTCCGCGATCTCAAAAAGACGAGACCACGGGGGAGTCATCAGATCATCGAACCTCTCGGACTGTCCGAGCAGATCCAAATCCACCAACTGCAGCTTCCTCATGGGCTCGATAAGGTGTCGTCAGGCCCACAATCGCTCCACTTTCGGGATACAATACCCTTCCCTGGCATTGTTTGAGAACTGCAAGTAGGGGTGATTCATCTGCAAGATTGAGACAAGATTAATCAGCAACCAAAACAAACAAGCAAAAATTTCGGGACTGGACAATATGGCACGGTCATGCCACCATAAGGCAGTACCGTGCGGGACCTGCAAATCAGTGAGTTTATGAAGTTTCTCTGGGAATTTTATGAAGTCTGGGTTTTTATTCCCCAGGAGCACGACCATGCCCTCCCTCGGCACCATCGTGCTCGGCCGTAAACGGCTCGGATTTGAACCAATTTTGCGAGAAGCACGGTAGTGCCACCCATTGGCACCCTCGTGCCTGACCGATGACCGGCACTGATCTGAGCGATTTCGCAAGAAGACGACTGAGCGATTTCGCAAGATCCGACACTAAATATGAAGAGCACGATCGTGCGTCCAGATGGCACCCTAGTGTCGTCTTGAATTTTTGGAAAATTTTTAAAGATTTTATGAATTTTTGAAGATCACGATCGTGCCATGGCAGGTCACGACCGTGCGTGTCGGAACCCAGCCTCGGAAATTCTCTCAGAACAGCCACAAAACCTCGATTTTTTCAACCTTTTGTTTGGGGGTTTTGTAAATCGGTCCATGGAGGTTCAAATCAACACAAAAAACACGAAAAACGGGCTTGAATCGGGTGATTTAGACCAAGCCCGAAAAACCTAAGAACTAACTATGAAGAACATGAAGAACATATCAACAAAACACATGAATCTAACTAGAAAAAGGATGAATCCGTACCTGGAATGATGTTGGGATGCAAGAATTTCTTGGAGGAAGCTAGGAGATGCAGAGGATTCGTGAGTGCTTTGAAGTGGGTTCAAGTGAGGAAGATGAAGTTATGAAGAATGGGTTTGAATATTTATTAAAGTGGTTCTATTATTGATTCTGCAAAGGGACTGACACCAACAGTTGGGGAGTGCCAGAATTTTGATGATAGTGCTAATTTTCGAATTTTAATTTTAATTTTTTTTAAGGGTGTAGAAAATGGACATCTTTATAGACAAACTCCTTGAACCCGGGGCACTCACGAAGCATCTCCTACCAAGAAAAAGAACCGAACTAACATACCTGAGAGCCGGCAACAAGCTCTAACATCCCTCGCGACCAGAACGAACCGCAACCTGAAAATAAATAGACAACCACACACAAAAATGATAACAAAAATAATAAACACACAAACATGCTAAGTTTATTTACGAGTCTTCAGCTAGACTCACCACCCCGAATTCATTTGTTCTTGGGGTGAAGGGTAACAACCTCCTCACTTGGATCAACGGGCCCTCCAACATAAGCCTTTAACCTATGCCCGTTGACTTTAAACAACCGGCCATCCTCATGGCCTATCTCCACGGTCCCGTAAGGAAACACTGACCGCACAGTGTAGGGACCCGACCATCGAGATTTAAGCTTGCCAGGAAACAACTTGAGACGTGAGTTATACAACAACACACGATCACCCACTCGGAATTCTTTCTTGTCCTTCGAGCGGGCATCATGGAGCGTCTTAGTACGTTCCTTGTACAGCTTGGAGTTTTCATACGCATCGTTCCTAAGCTCCTCAATCTCGTGAATCTGCACAAACCTGTTCTCACCCGCAGCAGCCATGTCAAGATTAACTGTCTTCAAAGCCCAGTATGCTTTGTGCTCGAGTTCAACAGGCAAATGACAAGACTTCCCATAGACCAATTTAAACGGTGTGGTGCCTATAGGAGTCTTGTAGGCTGTCCGAAAAGCCCACAGTGCATCGTCCAATTTCTCGGCCCAATCCTTACGGCTAGAATTAACCGTTTTCTCCAAAATCCGCTTGATACCCCGATTAGTAACCTCGACCTGTCCGCTCGTCTGCGGATGATACGGTGTAGAGAATCGATGTTGCACACCATATTGGGACAATGCTTTCTCAAGCTGAGCATTACAGAAATGCGTCCCACGGTCACTAATCAATGCCTTCGGGGCACCAAAGCGAGCGAACAACTTTTTCAAAAATCTCACCACTACCCTCGCATCATTAGTGGGCAAAGCCTGTGCTTCCGCCCACTTTGAAACATAATCAACAGCGACTAGGATGTAGCGGTTGCCAAAAGAGGTCGGAAAGGGGCCCATGAAGTCTAGCCCCCATACGTCAAAAACCTCACAAACTTGGATGCCGTTTTATGGCATCTCATGGCGTGCAGAAATGTTGCTCGCCCTCTGGCAAGCATCACAGGACCTCACCCACTCGTGGGCATCACGGAAAATAGTCGGCCAAAAGAATCCGGCGTCAAACATTTTCCTCGCCGTGTTGTTTGCTCCGTGGTGGCCTCCCGTGGGTCCTTTGTTACAGTGGCGTAAAATATCCCTCGCCTCGTCACCATACACGCATCGCCGGATCATCCGATCCGCTCCTACCCTAAATAAGTAAGGGTCATCCCAGAAGTAATGCTTGACATCCGCAAAGAACTTTCGCTTCTGCTGATGGGTCATCCCCTTGATCAGGATGCCACTAGCTAAGTAGTTTGCAAAGTCAGCAAACCATGGGGAATCATCACTAGTCTCGATCCTCATGAGGAACTCGTGGGGGAAATTGTCATTGATGTTGGGCCCACGAGTTTCCTTTTCCTTGGAATGCTCAAGTCGAGACAAATGATCGGCTGCCAAATTCTCAGCCCCTTTTTATCACGGATTTCGATATCAAACTCTTGCAACAACAAGATCCAACGTATTAGTCTCGGTTTAGCATCTTGCTTGCTAAAAAGATACCGAAGTGCTGCATGATCCGTGTACACAATGGTCTTGGAAAGGACAAGATATGACCGAAACTTATCGAAGGCAAAGACCACAGCTAGGAGCTCTTTCTCTGTCGTGGTGTAGTGCTCCTGAGCGTCATTCAAGGTCTTGCTCGCATAGTAAATCGGGTGAAAGTGTTTATCTTTCCTTTGACCCAAGACAGCCCCGACTGCGAAATCACTCACATCACACATCAACTCAAATGGAAGCTCCCAGTCGGGAGCAACCATGATCGGGGCATTCACCAACTTCTCCTTCAACAACTCAAATGCCCGAAGGCATTCATTGGAGAAAACAAACTGGGCATCCTTCTCGAGCAGCTGGGTCATGGGACGGGCGATTTTGGAAAAGTCCTTTATGAATCGCCGGTAAAAACCTGCATGACCCAGAAAACTCCTAATAGATTTCACGGATGTGGGAGGCGGGAGCTTTGAAATAGTCTCGACTTTGGCTCGGTCAACCTCGAGCCCCGCCTGTGAAATCTTGTGCCCAAGCACAATGCCCTCCTTCACCATGAAGTGGCACTTCTCCCAGTTTAACACAAGGTTGGCTTCTTCACAGCTAGCCAACATCTTTTTCAGATTCCCAAGACACTGATCAAAAGAACTTCCAAACACATAAAAATCATCCATGAAAACCTCCATGGAGTCCTCGATCATGTCGTGAAAAATGGCCACCATACACCTCTGAAATGTGGCCGGGGCATTGCACAGTCCAAAGGGCATCCGCCGGTAGGCGAATGTGCCATAGGTACATGTGAATGTCGTCTTCTCCTGATCCTCAGGAGAGATGGGAATCTGAAAATAACCCGAAAAACCATCAAGGAAGAAGTAGTACATCCTGCCCGACAACCTTTCTAACATCCGATCAATGAAAGGAAGTGGGAAATGATCCTTCCTCGTGGCATCATTGAGTTTACGGTAGTCAATGCAAACTCTCCATCCGGTGACAGTACGAGTAGGAATCAACTCGTTTTTCTCATTGGTCACCACTGTCATTCCTCCTTTCTTCGGGACAACCTGTACAGGGCTAACCCACGGTGAATCAGAGATCGGGTATATCAAACCTGCATCAAGTAGTTTGATAACCTCTTTCTTCACAACCTCCTGCATGTTGGGGTTCAAACGCCTCTAATGCTGTACTACAGGTCTAAAGTCCTCCTGCATCAAGATCTTATGGGTACAAAAGGATGGATTGATCCCTTTTATATCCATAATCTTCCAAGCAATCGCCTTCTTGTGCTGCTTCAGGACTTCAAGCAATCGATCTTTCTCTTCCTTCGACAATTTGGCAGAAATGATAACGGGCAGATGAGTCTCACCCTCCAAGAAAGCATACTCCAAATGATCTGGGAGCTCCTTAAGCTCAACTGAAGGTGGATCCTCAATAGAAGGGCCTGCTTTAGGCTCAGTCACGCGATCCACAACCTCAAAAACCTGGGGACACGGGGAGACGCGTGACCTATCAGACAGGTCACCTCCTCAACCATTCGGTCCACACTAGGTGAACCAAAAGTCTCCCCTCCAAGCAGCTGTGTGTCCATAACATCCTCCTCGAATGTAGCATGAAGATGATCACTCACATACGTATCGATAGTCTCAATGAAGTAGAGTGTATCATCCTAACTCTGTGAGTGTTGCATGGATTTCCCTATATCAAAGGTAACCTCCTCATCATCAACCCTAAGAGTAAGTCTACCGGTGCAGACATCAATCAAGGCTCTCGCAGTGGCTAGGAATGGGCGACCCAAGATAAGTGGAACATTTTTATCCTCATCCATGTCCAGAATCACGAAATCGACAGGAAAGACAAACTTGTCGATTTTCACCAGCATATTCTCAACTATGCCTCGAGGGTACTTCACTGAACGGTCGGCTAGCTGAATGCTCATACGAGTCGGCTTGGGCTCTCCCAAGTCTAGCTTAGCAAAAACCGCATATGGCATGAGGTTTATGCTAGCTCCAAGATCAGCCAACGCATTGCTGACCGACAAACTACCGATCAAACACGGGATAGTGAAACTCCCAGGATCATTCATCTTCTTCGGTAGTTTGTTCTGAAGAACCGCTGAACACTCCTCGTTCAAGGTCACCTGCGAAAGCTCCTCAAGTTTCTTTTTGTTGGATAGGATATCTTTCAGAAACTTGGCATACTTAGGCATTTGAGCAGGTGCCTCGAAAAATGGTAAATTTATATGAAGTTGCTTAAAAAGCTCGAGGAATTTACCATAGTGTTCTTCCATTTTCTGCTTCTTCAACCTCCCCGGATATGGAATGGGAGGGATATACTCTCTCACTGGCTCCTTGGGTCGTGCGGTACTTGCTGGGACTCGCCTCTGTTGCACCTCACCCGGAGACTCAGCCTCAATCTCCTCATCAACCTCCTCGTCATCGACTGGCTTTTTTGAAACAGCCGGAGGGATGGCTTGAGCGGTCTTGCCGCTTCTCAATGTGATGGCCTTTGCAGTAGCATTTGGATTTGGCTCTGTGTTGCTCGGAAGGCCCCCCTGTTGTCTCTCAGACAACATCTTGGCAATCTGGCCAACTTGGTTCTCAATGGCCTGCATGGAAGCCTTTTGGCTTCTCAACTCACTCTCGTACCTCGTGAAACGACCGTCATACTCCCTAAAACGCTTCTCATTCTCCGCTTTTTGAGTGTTTTGACCAGCTAAGATTTGACTAAGCATATCATGCACACTAGGATCACTAGAAGGAGGCGTCTGCTGAGGACGAGGTGGACCATATGCTCCATGGGTCGGAGCTGTGGGACGTGGAGCAAATCCGGGTGGATGCTGGTTAGAAGCATCGGGCTTCCAACTAAAGTTTGGATGATTCTTCCACCCCGGATTATAAGTATTGCTGTAGGGATTGTTTTGAGGACGGTATTGGTTTCCCATGAAATCAACATGCTCGTGTGACATCTCTCCCGTCGGAAAATCACCTACCTGATATGCTCCCCCACTCGAAGAACCTCTCGAGTGCATTTCCATCACTCGATCAAATTTCGAAGATAAGGCATCCATACATGCTGTCATGGCTGTGTAGTCGTCCACATGATGAACTCCCTGCCGAGAACTCTTTCCCCTCGGGGGCTGTTGCGTCCGGTTTTTCGCGGCACACTTCTCAAGAATCTCAAATGCCTCGGTGGCATTTTTCGTGCCGATATCACCGCCCGAGTAGGTATCAACCATCATCTGTCCCTGACTGTCCAAACCATGGTAGAAGATCTGACATTGTTGCCACTTGGGCAACCCGTGATGTGGGACCTTTCTCATAAGCACTTTGAACTGCTCCCATGCCTCGTAAAGGGACTCGTCCTCGTCCTGACGAAAGTTCAGAATCTTGGTTCTCAACCGAACAGTTTTCTCTGGAGGGAAATATTTCTGAAGGAACTTCTCAGCTAATTGATTCCATGTAGTGATAGATCCAGCTGGAAGTGAAAGAAGCCACTCCTTGGCTCCATCCCGTAAGGAAAACGGAAAGAGCCGAAGGCGGATAGCATCCGGTGATGCATCACGAATCCTAAATGTGGCACAAACCTCTAGAAACCCCGCGATGTGAACACTAGGATCCTCGTGATCCTTGCCATAAAACTGCACCGCATTCTGCAACATCGATATGGTGCCAGCCTTGATCTCGAAATTATTATTGTCGATTGTCGGTGCATTGATGCTCGCAGGCAAACCATCGAGTGACGGTTTTCCAATTTCATTCAAGATCCTATTCTCTTCCGCGTCCGCCATGTCTACCCGAACCTCGTAGAAGGTGTCGTCGTCCGCTGCGTCTGTCTCAATCGTCTCGGCTACCACGCGAAACCGCTCCCGCAGTCTCCGGTGAAGATCGCGCTCCGGCTCCGATGAAGGCTCAACGATATCAGCAGCAGGGGTAGAGGACATGCACGACCTGTAGGGAATAAGGAGCACAATGCACACAAAATATATACAAAAACAAAAACAACTAGCAAATAATCATAATTTTTTTTTCGAATAATCAAGCAAAGGCAAACAAGACAAGTAGACACAAACTTTGTACACTTTTCACAATGGCTAAATAAGTAACTCGAATCGTTTTCAAGAAGACCGCATCCCCGGCAACGGCGCCAAAAACTTGATGTGCGTGAATTATATATATTTTTAATTAAGTTTTTCTTCACACAAATTTAGTTTTAAAAATGGGTTTTCACCTAAAAACTAACTACACACACAAAAGGGCAAGTGTACCCGTCGGGTGGTAATATAGCTAATCGGTAAGAACCGGATATCAATCCGTGGATGCGGTGTCTCGATACTAAACTTTTGCTACTTTAAATCCTTTTCAAATGTTTGGGTTGATTTTTTTTCTAACTTAGCATGCAAAAAAAAAATAAACTACTAAAAATTCTAACAATAACAATATCTAAGAAAAGGTTGCCTAAACTAAGTTTCCACTAACAAACACATGACAACAAGGTGGAAGATTTGTGATGATGCAAGTTCTAGATTTAACTAAGTCCCCAATCAAGGCTTCCTAATCTATAATTCTTAGGAAAACTAAAAATGAATTAACATTCTAATCACCTAAAAATTATTCTTTTAAGCTCACTTGCCAAGTTGATGTTAATCTTTAATCATGAGTTATTTGTTTGTCAAAACTCCTAACTCTACAAATTAGGGAAAACTAATATGAGAAACACACTAATCACCCTAACTTGGTTTCAAGTAGTTGGCACTATCATCATGTTCTTGATATGAACCACAAGCATGGTCATGCTAGCTAACAACTTTGGCCTAAATCATCAACAAAACATGAACACAAACTATAGAATTCATATAAACATACTTTTGATCTTTCCAAATCTAGATGCAAGAATTCACACACAAGCTCAAATCATTGTTCATATCACATTAGCACTCACCATTCCTAGTTTCATGCTATGAATCATACTAACAAGTTAACAAGATTCAATAATCATAATCTGTACATGGGCTTTCCAACACAACATGTGAATACTTATGAGCAAACATTCAAGAACAAGAACTTTAAGCATGCATATGAATTCCAAGAACAAGACTAAGTGACAACATGAAGATTAACAAGAACAATCATCACATCTACTTCCATATTATCATATGTTCATAAGCTTCAGCATAGTTTAGACAACACAAGCGTTTAGCCCATAAGGCTCATGACTACCAAATCAAGCACAAATAAACATAAATTGTTCATAATGTAGTAAGCTAACCAAGTTAAAGACAAGAATTAAATGGTGTTTGAGTAGATCTTCATGTGATTTAATCCTCTTCAAGGCTCCCTCTTGGCTCCAACAAGCTTCCAAGACCAGATTCTTGAGAGAAAAAGTCACCAAAATGCTCCAACTCCCTTGCAAATGAGCTAGAAACTCGTATTTAAACTGCTAGGCGTTTGGCACTACCATGCCACCTTTTGGCACGGTCATGCTTGGTAAGTGTCAGAGCCACTTTCTTGAATGTTGACCAAGTATGCTACCATTTTAGGAAAAATCACGCTTAAATGTTCCCGAGGTCGCACGACCGTGCTCGGGCATGGTCTGGTCGTGCGAGCCGATAGTGCTCGATAACAACTACATCGTTCTCGGAAACAAGCTGATCAGGAGCAAAAATTGACCTGGCACGGTCGTGCCAGTGTTTGGCACGGTCGTGCTCCCCTGAATTTTGATGGTGTTGTTGCTGGATGCTAGTGCTGGTTGAGAGTGCCGCTGTCGGAAGGCCTGGCACGGTCGTGCCAGTGTTTGGCACGGTAGTGCCATATCTGGCAGTTTGCTGGAATGCACCATTTTCGCTCCATTTTGCTCCAAAAGCCTCCGTTTCAACACTGGGCCGAAGCCCGGACCTGTATTTTCACAAACAACTCAAATGAGTACCAAAATCAATGAAAATACAAAGAGTTTTCGCATAAACGGGGCGTATGTGACGTTTAAAACAATAACAGTTTTTATTAGTGGCACGAAAGGCCTAGTCGTAAGGACATTTTTAAATTATAAATTATGATTTCAGAGAAAGCATTTAGGTTTGAACATAGTTCATTACCTTTTTTGGACAGGGAGTCATCACTACCACTGTCTTTTGGCTTATGTAGAAATGAGCAAGGCCCGTAGGCACTATGTTACCAATGTATGGTCAAAATATGACCATCTTAGTTGGTGATTTAATCCCATGATTCCGAGATTATTAAGTTGGGTTAGGAATGTTTTGAAGAATCCTTATATAAGAATGACGGGTGTGATTTTAATGAATCACGTCTGCTAGGAGTGATAACATATTTTCAGATGTTAACAGGGATACGAATCTTGTAAACATGTCTTACCATCTTGGCCAGATTTTTATAATGACCCTCAGGCTAGATTTCACTCTTAAGATTCTTATAATATTTAACGCAGAACAATCCTAATTTGAAATGTTAACAAGGATCTGAATCTAATTGTGGAACTAACGTCTTGGCCCTTTCTTAAAATGACACATGAGCTAGGTCTTGTCCTTTTTAGATATTGCCATTTTATTATAATGGTAGATTTTTATAATATAGGAATGATATTTTTAATATAATCGTTCCTTTAAAATTTAAACAAGTATATGGTTGCCCTAAACGGGACTTCTACAAAAATGACTTGCCCATGCAAGAGCTAATCAGAAAATAACAAAGGAACCAAATAAGGACAAATAAAACGAATTAGAATTTGTCCTATGTTCTTGTCTAGACTCAAGAATGTGCAACTATGTAACTGAGATTAAACACAAAAGGCTAGCGTTTAATTCACCCAGTGTTGGCTCTGATACCAACCTGTCACACCCCGATATTTCCATGTGTCACCGGTGGGCCCGGTAGGGGAGTATCGCGACGTAATTGATATCATCATAGTCAAACAACACAATATATAAATGCACAGCGGAAGCAAAAGATAAATATATTACAATCCGAATAAAAAGTAATATCCAAGTATTACAACGAAAAGTAAAGGATCCACAGGCGGATCACGAACATATATATTGTTCAACAGACTTTAGACGCCTAGAACTTGCAAGATTCCTTATTAACGTCCTGAGCAGCTTCCAGCCTATTACGTACTTGTACCTGTCACTTAGACTTTTGGAAATACGTCAGTTTTCACTGGTAAATACACTCAACCGACTCATTTAAGGATGTCTGTGAAAATTTATTTAGGCGCTCCAGGCACGAAGATGTTTTGACACTTTGATTAGAATGCACAAGGCAAAATTTAATCTTTTATACTTGGGACAAACTACATCTCATGTTATCAGTTTTACATATCTTGCTCTACATACGGGGCCCGGTTCTATGCCGGTTCATGATTAACCGACACACCACTATTCCCTTATTGGGAATCCCTTATTGGGTATCATTAATTAATAAACATATGGCATCTGTCAGGTGTATGCCTACACCCCATGCCTAGGTCGTGGCCATTGTATTTTATGAGTCAAGGATATCCAGGACCGGTCGCATTAAACCCCAATGTTTAAGTCAAGCAATACGAATTAAAACAGGTTATTTGGATTTCCCGACTTATTGGTCTTTGGATCCCATACCTGACCATGCGGTATTTATTTTACCGTATCCCAAGCCCGTAATAGGGAAAATAAGTTAAGAGTATTTACCTGAGCTAGCTCCTGTCTTAAATAGCAAGAATTATAATAACTCAGCCGTATTCACTTAAGTAAGCGTAGGTACAATTTACCGGAAGGCTCTAGTCTGGAATGATGGTATAAATAACCATTTAGAATGCTAACGGGTCTTTAATTAAGCCTAAACTTAGACCGGTTAATTATACGTTTCAAACGCACGATTAGGCAAAGACCGGAAATAGAATGTGATTTAGACCCAACAAGTTCGGAGACTTGCTTAATATGGGTATTTCATACACATTCTGGATTTTGAGATAAAACCGATAAGGTTTGACCCGTTTCGGCTAATTTATGCGAACTAGTTACATAAACCGAACCGAACGCGTAATAAGCTTAACGGGTATTCATAAGAGCCATATGCAGGTTTTCTAAGTTAATATGCTTCAAATATGTTGTGACATCAGAAAGATGTCTTTTATTATGCCCGAAACGAATTTAAACACAAACGATGCCTCGTAGGGGTAGTTTGATCATTTTCAGGGTTATAAAAGAGTCTAAGTATTAACTTGAGTTACAGGTCTGATAAAATCAGCAAAAATACTTAGTGTACTAGGTTATAACAGTAGGGTAAAGTATATATGTGAAATTTATCAATTATAACCAAACTATGCACCGTAGGGGCATTTTGGAAATTTCACATAAGCTGTAAAGCTCAAAACTGAAGTCTGAGTTAAACAACTTTTGCTTACTGTTAAAATATCATAATTTGCCCAAAATATTAGTAGGTATCAACCCTTGTATGTTTAAAATAGTTCTAGTACATACTATGCGTTAAAAACGCTTAAAAAGGCGATTAGAAGCCATTTCCGGGTTCTATACATAAAGCTGATATTTTTTTATTATTCCAGAAGGCTTAAAATAATTTATTTATCATATGTAATCAGTAGAAAGAGGTTTGGAGTCAATTAGATATGTAAAACTCATTTTATAGCCTGTAAGCGCAAAACCGACAATTACCGGATTAAGCCTACGACTATAAGTTATGCTCAGCCTAAAATTAATTAAAAATCTTTAAAAATCCCAAAATAATATATTACATCAGTGGGTAATAAGTTTGATATCAAAAAGTAGGCTTAGATAGGCCATACGCTAGTTATGTCGTTTAATTAACATAAAGCTTTCAATTCACGCTAATGAGCATAACACTCAAACTACACCTCAAACTGATGTCAAACTTTGGGTACAAGTTTATATATCAGTGACTAAGGTTTTTGCTCTTTTACATTTTCAAAAATCACGTTTTAAGGTGAA